>NC_079449.1:27912576-27997576 GCF_903798145.1 Danio aesculapii | reverse complement strand
GGAAGTTTAAAGCAACATGAAAGTGCGTGAATTTCTTTTTCATTTGGTGAAATGTCTCCAAGCCTTTGCCATCTGTCACATATCTGTAATAACAATAATAATAAACAATAATAATAATAATAACAACATTTCGCTATGACACTGGATTTATTTACAAAATTAGCTTTGTGCATTTCTATTTAATGAATGACTCAAAAAGACAAAATTCTGGTCCAAATCACTTCCTAATTACAGCAGCACAGCTTTCTTGCATAAAAGCACAAAATGCAGTAACACAAGAAAAGCCCATTTCACTCAGGTCTCCTGTGAGTCTTTGTAAATGCAGTTGTTTGAAGTAGGCCACCTCGAGAGGTGCTACACCTCTATCACTGAATAAAGGAAATTCACAGCACTTTGAGAAGTGTGCCCTACAGAGTGAAAATCTTCACACTGATGCCTGATTGAACTGTCTGCCAGCCAGAAGCCATTGTAGTTTCAATAGAAAGAGACGAGTGGAGGAGTGCAGGTGAGAAAGTGTGCCATGCGAAAATAATGTGGTCTAAGAGCTTGTTAAAATTACCATTATTAAAGAAAATGAAGGGGAAAGGTGGATGGCTCGGAAGTGTTGTGTTATTAGCCATCACCCTTAAAATACTTTTAGACTGCCAAGTACATCTATTTAACCAATCAGGTTAACTTTTTCTCTTTCATAAGGTGTAAAATGTAAAGCTCATGAATTAAAGATGTATAGGTGATGTCAAAAGAAAACAAACGTTAAAACACTTGCTTCCTGATTTTCAAACTCTCTACTGACAATGACCAAAAATAACCATTAACTCTTAAAGGGATAGTTAACCCAATACTGACAATATTGTCATTATTGACTCTTTATTTGTTCCAAATCTGTTTGACTTTCTTTTTTCTGTTGAGCACAAAAGATGATATTTTAAAGAGATGGATGTTGGTAACCACTGACTTCCATAGTATTTGTTTTTGTTACTACGGAAGTCCATGGTTACAGGTTAAGCCTTATTTAAAATAACTTATTTTGTGTTCAACAGAATAAAGAAACACATTAAGGTTTGAAACCACTTGAGGAAGAGTAAATAGCAAGTTTTTTATTATTTGTGTCTGTGTACTATCCCTTTAAATCTCAGTTTAGTGATAGTTCATGCTTACCTTATTTCCTTGTTCATCAACAGAATTGCTGCCTAAGGAACAGAAACATTCAGAATTTTAATCATATGATGAAAATTTTTAATTTAAGCAAAAAAAAATATATTCAAGAAATTTAATTTCTATGTGATTATACATATGAAAAGCTGATATTGGATTTTTATGGTAATTGTTAGCTATTAAAAAATATTATAACTCATATACACAATAACATGCACAAGTAATAATAATAATAATAATAATATTTATCCATTTATTGATTTATTTTATCTAAAACATAATTATTTTAAGTTAATTAATAATTTTACTCGCATGCAAAAACAATGGTAATTGATGAATAGTTAATAAGTAAAACATCTACAGTGCTCAGTATAATTGAGTACACCCCATTTTGAAAATGAGTATTTGAATCCATTTCTCAGTGAATATAGACGATGTATTTTGGTACATTTAAACATTATTAAACAGATATATTTATTAAAATAATGTTTTAGTCACACTAAACATATTTAGAAATTGAAACATGATACAATTAAATTCAAGCAAAATATTGCAAAAAAAAAATTACAACATACAAAATATCAACTAAACTTTTTAATTTTTCTGCTTCTCTTGATTTTTCCTCTTTTTTTAAATTTGTATTTAATATTTTCTATAAGATATAAATTTGGGTGTACTAGTTTTTGGACTGTCATCGCAAGTTATTTTGTTAAATAAGCTCCAGATTTGGCTTTAGTACTGACTACTCTAATGTATGTGCACAAATATAATATTGTATCGCTTCCTAATAAAGATATGAATTTAAAAGATAGATTTGTGAGGGGTGTACTTATATATGCTGAGCACTGTAAATATATAAAAATGAAGGAAAAAAAAGCCTTTTAAAAATGTTTATCATTTGTGTTTATTTCAATATTTTATTAATCTTCATGATGCTCCAGAATAATCCAATCAATAATCCAATAATCCCAACAACAATACAAGCAATCCGGTTAAAATGTCTTAAATAACGCAAGCATGTCAATCCAAAAAAAAGAAGAACTCAACAGTGTTCGAAGAAAATCTTCAAACTTATAACATCAAAAAAATGCAGTTTCCAGCTTAAGAGCAAGCAAGCAACTGGCAGACTCACCAAATATATATACAATGCCGACCGTGCCTCCAAGTCCCATAATTCCTGCTAACCGTAGGACCATCTTCTTAGCGTATGCCGTGTTTTCTTTCTGTTTCTTGTCCTCGCCCTGTTCATCTTGCTTGTGACCAGAGTCTTCACCCTCTGGAGGAGGCTGGTCCTGTAAACAAGGTGTCAAAAGCTTCCCATCATAAACTCGCCTGAGATTATTAGCATAAAAAATTAAAAACCATGAGCTTCAGGTGAGTTATTCAACAAGAGCGCCACCGTTTGAACCTGGAACGTTATGCAATAGCCAGTTTAAATAATTACTGTAATGCATGCATCAACCTCATTGTTTTGAGGAGTCTGAGAAGCTTTCGTTCAATGAAACAATTACCTGTACTCTAGGGCTGCATCATATTGGAAAAAACTGACACTGTAATATTTTATTTTTATTCGATACATATCGGAATATTGTATACAATTTCGCTAGATGAAATGAATAGCTCTATTTGGAAAAAAAGTTACATAACTGATTACGATGATTTTGTAGAGTACATCTGCATTACATGTAATAAACCAATCAAAAGTATTGATAAAAACAGTAGAGCAAAGAAATAAATGAAAAAAACAACAACAACAGATTTAGGTAAACAAACGGAGTAATTAAATGTAAAATAACAGTATAGTTTTTGTTGTGTGCATATACTTAAATGCTATTAATCTTTCTTAAAAGTTAAAAACAATACAATTTCTTGTGTGTGAATGCTTTAAACGCTTACACAATTACACATCTTAAATAACACAAACAACTGTGGCTTCTAGTCAGCTATAATCCCGATTCGACATTGCACATCCGGCGATGTGACTATTGCAGATGCGCACATTGCGGCATCGATGCTAAAATTATATATTGTGCAGCCCTACTTTGTCAAAAACAAGATTTATGTAGGAACTTTAAAACCTTTACATTGCACTACAGGTTTTTTTACAGTGGAAAATGTTTAGATTTTATCTAATCTTTAGATTTTTTTTACCCTGAGACAAAAACTGTTCTTTACACTGAGAGGTTTTATGAGGAAACAAACATCAGTTCTTCCATGGCACTGAAAACAAAACATTCAGCCTTCAGCCCTTATCTCTATTCAACAGTCAAAAGAGGACTCGTGACCTTGCATGTTACAGCTCCAATGTTAAAAAGTCATTAAAATGTCATTTTAAACCACACATTTAACAATCATTTAACATTTGGTCTCTATATAAATTAACTTGATCAAATTTGTTATGTAATTTCGAAGAGCTTTAAATGATCAACATAATCAGCATGATCAACATGAGATGTCTTGTGCACAGAATTTTGCATGCTATTGCAACTTTGCTTATAGAGTGCTATTCATCCCTGATTGACAGTTTATTTTTTCGTAGCACAGAAAATGTAAATATATCTTTTCTAAGACATATTATTGCCACAATGACATCTGAAAATTTAGTCTGCTATTTCGAGGAAGTTGGTTCGCACATTCGTTCAATGACAACTTGTGACATGCTCCCTATTTTGTTTACCATGGTACTTTGAATATTCAATCTGAAATTACATGCAAGTTAACTTATAAACAACATTAGCACTATTTACTTGACTGTAAACCTCTGAAGAATTATCAAACAATACTTTTCTGAAATTATATTATTAAGGAGAAAGTCTGAATGTGTGAATATAAAACCAACTTCACCTCAGTGTCTACTCTGCTATGCTGTTATGATAAATCACTAACTCTGTAACACTTTACAATTAGGTTTAATTTGATAACTACAATAATTAGCATGAAGAACACATCTAAATCATTTGTTTGTCCCAGTTAATGCTCTATTCACCATTAAAATGTACAGATTTTGATTTTAATATTGTATTATTAAGTATTATGAGATGCAACCGAGCTGAACTAACATTTAATAACAACAACATTAACAGCGATTAATCAAATCTTGTATAATTGGTCATTGTCTGTAATCTACCTTGATGTGAAGTGTAATCAAAGTCTACTTTATTTTATTAAAGACTGTAAGGACTGCATTTTATTATTCTTTGCCATAACAAAATAACTGACATGAGTATATAGATTATGGAAGGATGGAAAGATGGATAGACATGCTTATGAATAAAATGCAGTTTTCACATTTCCCTTACAGCATATCAAAACAAGCTAGAAAAGCATGACATATCAAATAAGATTCAAATATAAAACAAAATATGCAATATTCCCATAACAGCTTGATTTAAGTATAGATTCAGTCTGTTAGGAATGTTATTAAAACCAGTGTTTATTTTTATTGATTATTATAGGTGTTTTATAAAGGCTGGGATGTAGAGGTAAAATAATAATACAAGGATGGAGATTCACATTATATATTTGAATAATTCGAGAACATTAATGTAATTTGGGCATATATTTCAAAATAAAAGTCTATTTATGAAATTGTTACTCTATTTCCAATTTGTAGTTTTAGGGTAAAACATAAAACATTATTAATTAGCCATCAAGTTAAGAGGGGTTTTTTATCTAAATTTTTTTACTGTCATCTAGATTTTCATTATTTCACATGGCTTTAAAGAAGCTCAGTCTTTCTATGAGCATATTTGTAATCCAACTCTGTTTATAATCTTTTAGAATATTTATATTGCTAGTTATATACATTTAATATAATAATAATAATAATAATATTTTAAATTCTACACATTTACTTGCTGAATGTATAACCAAAGTCACTGCTCATATGTCACTAACACACACACACACAAAACACACACACACACAACACACACACACACGCACACACGCGCGCACACACACACACACACACACACACACACACACACACACACACACACACACACACACACACACACACACACACACAACACACTGTTGTCTGACTTCATTCAAACCAGAACCTGTCAACCTTTCCTAACCACAGAAGGATCCAGCCATTTGTTGTCGTTTATACATCACCATATTACAGTGGTAACATGTCAGAATCTAAGAATGCAAGTCATTTTCATAACGGAATAACCGGCTTTCTGATTTTTTCCTGTCATGCAGGAATGTCAGGCGGTCAAATGAAGCTCTCACCTGGCTCTTCTGCTGCTGCTGAAGCCTTTCCTGCAGTATCGCCTGTGCCAGTCCCCCTGTGGCGCCGCTACTGGACGTGTCAGCGGATAAAGGCCGGACGACATCTAGCAGCGGAGGGGCCGTGGAGCCGCGGGCCCCCTGCCTCAGTCTGAGCAGGCCCCGGCTCGCCCGGACACACATGGGATACACTGACACCGCCGACATCTTGAATATGATGCAGTTCGTACCCGGAGCGCGAGTGGAAAGGACAAACGAGTTTGATTGGTTACGTCTGCTCTGATTGGCAGGGGCAGAAAGCCAATCGAGTCTGTCAACTACTCCGTGAAGGCGGGTATTTTAAAATCGTCACTGGCTGCGTCAAAAGCAGATAAAAGTCCCTATATTTTTTATGAGGAGTGATATTAAAATAAGTGTTTGTTTTTATTGATTATTATAGCTGTTTTATAAAGGCTGGGATGTAGAAGTAGAATAATAGCACAAGGACGGATATTCACATTATATATTTGAATAATTCGAGAAGATTCAATGTAATTTGAGTATACACTTCAAAATAAAAGTCTACTTATGAAATTGTTACAACTTGTGGTGTTAGATTAAAACCGTGGGTAAGACATAAAACATTATTAATTAGCTATAAAGTTAAATCAAATGGTTTTTGACTGTTACTTTTCAATCTATTTACATATTATTGCTTAACTTACACATATTAACCGCTTTTTATATATTCCATATTCTGTATATAAATCTACCATATATACTTATTATCATGTTGTTTACTTTGCGTACTTATATCGTTTACATTTGTAAATCACTTTGGATTAAAGACTGTCTAAAAAATGAATGTAAACCCTAGTCAAAACGTCAATATTTTATCTCAGGGCTTTATCTTTCGTTGACTGTCCCTGCACTAGCCAATGGGTGGCAGTAGACCATTAACATGGTTTAACCTGTTGCTGTTGATCTTTCAAAGAAGAAGAAGAGCCACTCATCACTTTAGTTAGCCGTCGCCCCGAAGGTGGACGTGAAATGTATTTTATTGTTTTAAAATGGTCTGATACACCTGTTTATGCCTTTCCCTTTCAAGTATGGTTGAAGTAAAACAGCGGAGTTGAACAAGTGTCGACTTCAGTTACACGCCGACGAGTTACTGCGGCAGAGCGGGTGAGTTTTAAGCGTCGAAAAGTTTTTTTTTTTTTCATGATGATAGCCTGCTCTAAACTTTTAGATGTTTGAATTAAATAAGCTGAAGTACTGTAAAACTAGCAATAACCTTAACTAAAGCTCTACGCTTTTTTGTTATTGCGCCTTTGGGTCGTGAAATTGCCACAAGAGAAACTTTAGCAGGAACATTTGCTTAGAAGCTTTGCCAGTCTGTAAAAACAAACACAAGATCAAGCTTTTCTAGTTGAGCAGTAGAGGAAAAACTTAATTTATTATATTATCATTAAAGATAACGTTATACACGATGTGAACTTAATATTTGTCAAGTTCAAATTTGTTGTTATCATGGCCAGTTGTAAATGAGTATCAAATAATTTTAGGGAGCCACCATGTTTTCATTGACTTGTGTGAGGAGACATGTTTAAATTCCAGGTCTGTTTTTGGACAGAATTGTTTTTATAAACAGTCGTAATTAATTATTTTTTAAACTTTTTAACCCTGTTATTACTTATTCTATCCCTTTTTGTTGATATAATATATATTTTCAAATTACCCATGAACTATTCTGAATATGCCATTATATGAAATTAAGATTGTTTAATCTGCAAATTATGATCATTAACCTCATTCAGATTAATAGAATTTTATTAAATTCCTTTGAATTTATAACTCACAACTGCTCCAAAAAAGTTCAAGAAAAGAGTAAAGTGTCTGTAAAGTGACCAATTTTAAATATCTCTTAATTCTTTTTTTTTTTTTTTTAAATGTATCTTTCTTTGGGGTTTTAAAGTTTTTGAAAACTTTTTGTTTCTTTAGTAATAACTATATTATATAAGTATGTATACATGTATATTTGCATTTATTTTAAATTCAATTTTGATTTTGACCAACAACCAACAATTTTGAACAAAAATTGTAGAAATAAAACAATCATTGCATCATATACTGTCACCTCTTTAAAAAAAAGTTTGGGTCAAATGGTCCACTGGTTTTAAATAATGATGATTACAATATTAACCAAAACAATCACATTTTTCCCCATAATCAAGCAGGGTCAAAAATAGACCCTTATATGTAATAAGTGTTCAAAAGTTGTTTCTGTATTGCTTTAGGTAATGTGTAGCATGTAGGTTTGGCATCACAATCAGCCTGGCCAGCATCGTTCACCACGGCAGAGCAAATCAGACCCATCGTGTGCAGGGTGGTTATCTACCTACAGCGGGACATGTCAGGAGAAAGCTGCCTGCACCAGCTTCAGCCACACACCGGGCCCATCCTGCCAATCTCTTCAGTGGGCTGCCCCAAGACCAACACCTGCACCTACCGTGGCGTCACCGGAAATAAGTACGTTCAGCTCAATGTTGGTGGAAATCTGTTCTATTCCACACTGCAGGTGCTCACTAGACAGGACACCCTGCTGAGATCCATGTTCAGCGGCAAGATGGAGGTGCTCACCGATAAGGAAGGTGAGTTATTTAAACAGCGCTGAGAGAAGATGCAGCCTCTTCAGCCTTGGCTCATTGTGTTGTTGTTTTTTTTTTTTTTTTAGGGTGGATCCTAATAGATCGCTGTGGGAAACACTTTGGCTCCATTCTCAGTTATCTCCGTGATGGATTTGTGACCTTGCCAAAGAGCAGACAGAGCATCATGGAGCTTCTAGCAGAAGCAAAATATTACCAGTTCCAGGGCTTGATAGACTTGTGCCAGAAGGAGCTACAGGTTGGTTAAGTCCTACAACAGCTTCTTTTTAATAGGCTATACACTCGTATTGGCCTAGTTTACACATGGTATCAAAGGGGTCCTATTATGCCCTCTTTTACAAGATGTAAAATAAGTCTCTGATGTCCCTATAATGTTTATGTGAAGCTTCTGCCCAAAATACCCCACAGATAATGTTTTGTAGCTCTTTGAAACTTTCTCTTGTAGGCTTTGTTTCTAATTGTGCCGTTTTGGTGACTGTCGCTTTAAATTCAAATGAGATTTTGCTCCCAGTTCTCTTTAAAAAGAGGGCGGGGCAACAAGTGCCTGTGTTGTCAGCATAGTGGCAGATTCAAAAACAATATATAATGAGGGAGAGATTGTCACTGATAGGCGGGGCTTTCCCCCTTTGATGACATGTACAAAGGAAGAAGGTCAATTAAAATTATGAAAGTGTGATTAAAAAATAAAATTAATCAACTTTTATTATTCGAAGCTGGTTATGTTCTTAAACTTCTCATAAAAGTGAATAGTGACTGTATAATAGGTTCCCTTTAAAGTTCCTGCGAAGTGCTTCGAAACGCGCATTTTTGTTTGACGTGTGACATAATCTGAACTGAAACATAAAACAGGGTGGGACCATGTAGAGCCCCCTTCTGAAAAAAAAACCAACAATGAAAAAAAAAATAGCAATTTGTTTTTTCGCAGCTCTGCCAGTGAGAGCAATAGTTTCTCAAAGGGGGAAATTTCAACAATAAGGGGGCATAAGATGTCAGATACTAGAAAGCATTTGATTGGTCAGAGGTTTTGATCATGAAAAAATCATTGATCCATTTAGGCAGAAGTGACACTGCAAGCTTTGGATGGTTCGGATCTTTTGAATTTTTGTCACTTTGTTTTCGACTACCTTAATGTTTTCGATGAGAGTAGATAAGCTAAATATTTCAGACCCCATTTACACCTGGGGTCCATTCTTCGTATCTGACTTAAATGATCTAAGATGATTTAGCAGATCCGGGATCTTTTAATCTTGATAACTGGCCTCTGGGTAATTTGGTTCTTCAAACAAGTTCGCGAATCAGATTAAAATGTCAGGATGAACTGATCTGAGATCGCTGCGTGAGTTGTGAAGGACAGTTCTATTGATCCTCGAAATCATGATCATCAATGCAGCGATTGGCTGATGACAAAGTAGTGTAATGACATCATCTGATTAATATTCATTTATGAGTAAAATTGAATATCATGTGAGCAAAATCATATCAGATTCGTAGTAAACTGCTTGTTAAATATGATACGCAATAACTTTCTAAGGGCAGTACGGTGCCGCAGTGGTTAGCGCTCTCACCTCACAGCACAAAGGTCGCTGGTTCGAGCCTCGGCTGGTTCAGATGGAATTTATGTATGTTCTCCCCATGTTTGCATGGGCTTCCTCCGGGTGCTCCGGTTTCCCCCACAAGTCCAAAGACATGTGCTATAGGTGAATTGGGGAAGCTAAATTGTCCGTAGTGTATGTGTGTGAATGGGAGTGTATGGGTGTTTCCCAGTGATGGGTTGCAGCTGGAAGGGCGTCCGCTGCGTAAAACATATGCTGGATAAGTTGGCGGTTCATTCGACTGGGGCGACCCCAGATTAATAAAGGGACTAAGCCGAAAAGAAAATGAATGAATAACTTTCTACCTTTGTTGTGGGCTTATTTTGCATCAAAAAAGCATTTTGATATGAATAAAGGTGTCTGCAACTTTTGCGAAGCATCAAATCACCTGCATATTAGCTGTCAAAACGTATATACTTAAAATGTGTGTGTGTATATTTTTTATATATATATATATATATATATATATATATATATATATATATATATATATATATATATATATATATATATATATATATATATATATGCAGTGTATGTAATCTATAGTTTACTACTGTAAGAATTATTATTTTTATTCTCATAAAATCTGTTAAAATGTCCAGGTTATGTTTGCCTCAAAAAAATCAAAATAAAGAAAACCTACATTTCATTTTAGGAGTTTCTAGAATTGTTGTGAACCGTCGTTTTGTGTGTGTATCATAAGGCAAATAAATTCTATCATTATGTTTAATGCACTGTAATATAGTGTATGACCTATAGTTTTATATTTACATGCAGAAATTGCAAATCTGATCAAGCAAGTCTGATGTTGCTCCCAAAACAATTAATATGTAAAATTAGTCATATGCATTTAGCAGAAAGTAATTATTTAGTTCATCATTTAAAAGTCCCTTTTAAAGAATGTCTGTTTGCTCTGCACAGAAATTTGCAGCACCTCCAGGCATTAAGTTAAAAAGATTTTAAAAATCAAAGTCTGAATGGGGATAGAGAAATGTAAATGCTTGAGTTAAACATTTAATAATATAATGCAGAATCAGTAAATTGTGCCATACAAGTTGTTGCTTATTCTTAACTAGCGTTTTTAAAAATATATATATATTGCAGGCTAGACCAGCCAGTGTTTTACAGAGTGTTTCTATGGCAACCGGAGCATCAAGAGTGCATTGCTAAAAACCAAGTTGGGGTTAATTTTAACCCTTTAATGGGCACTGTAAGAAAAATCTGAAAGGTCTCTAAACCATAAATTAAACCATCCAGCTGTACTCTGTGGCTTTAACAAAGGAAAGAATCACAATCCCATGAAGCATGGAAAATGGCAAGTGCAGGGAGAATGACACTTTTCCTATTAATTGGTTGAATAGTTTTGTACATCATTATGTAATTTTAGTTCATAAATTTCTTTATTAAAGATGATTGTTTTAACAAATTTGCTAATGCAAACAATGGTTTAAAAATCCTGAAGCACACAATGGGTTTGTCTATAAATGTTAGTTATGGTTATAAAACTAGTTGTATGTTGTTGTTATTATCTGACAAGTTACGTCAGTTGATATTATTGACAGGTTTTTGAAGAAAAATTGAACCTGTTGCTAGCTTATGTATTTTTATTTTTGTTGCTTTCCAGGACAATGAAGAAAAGGCTTTATGTGTAATCCCGGTCATAACCTCTCCTAAAGAGGAGGAGAGACTGATACAAGGCTGTGTGAGGGTGAGACTCTCCTGCAAATATGCAAATATTCCATCTTTTAAAAAAACAAGATAAGCTGCATTTCTAAATGTCATCATTATTTTCCACTTACAGCCTGTTGTGAAGCTGCTATACAATCGAGGAAATAACAAATATTCCTATACAAGGTAACTATTATTATGCTTAACATCACTTTTTGACAGATTCTATTCATATATATATATTTTTTTTGATGGATCTTATTCTTCCTCAAAAGCAACTCAGATGACAACCTGCTCAAGAATATTGAGCTGTTTGAGAAGCTGTCTCTGAGCTACAGTGGTCGTGTGCTCTTCATTAAAGACGTTATTGGAGATGAGATCTGCTGCTGGTCTTTTTACGGACAGCACCGTAAACTTGCTGAGGTCTGCTGCACATCTATCGTTTATGCTACTGAGAAGAAGCAGACAAAGGTAAGAGACTCTGGCTTTGTTCACACCTGGTATTAAGATGCGTTTTTTTTTTTTTGTTGATCTGACGAGGGGGGCACAATCTAACCCGCTAACTGTCACCTCACATTTTTAATTAACTGTATATGCATAATTCAACTACACATTTCATAGTTGACATATGCATATCATGCACAGTTTGTCAAGATAAGTTCAGGTTTAGACACATTTGTTTTTTTTTTATGTGCTGAAAAATGTTTCATTTGTAGGACTGTGACAGTTAAAGAATGCTTCTCTTTTGTTCGCTTTTAACTAGTGGTCAACCCATATATCACCAATGGCAGTATATTGGCTGATATTTGTCATTTTTCAGATATCTGCATTGGCCAATGTATTTGAGTTGGCACTTTTTTTTTGACTGCTCTGAGATCTTCAGCACCCTGTCCATGTTTTCACTTTAGTTGGTTGTCGTCATTCAGTTCTGTCTTAGTCTATCTAATAATCAGATAGAACTGTTTTAATAAAATAATTAAAATGTATACATGTGTATTGCGGCAGTTCAATCCGCTGTGGTGACCCTGGATTAATAAAGGGACTAAGCCGAAAAGAAAATGAGTGAATGAACATGTATATTGCTGCTTTAATTGGTAATAAAGGAAAAACAATTTGTTTTTATTCGCCATCGCCATTCAGCTAATAAATATTTATATCATTTAAACCAGTATTTGAATGACTAATGAACAAAACTTGCAAACTTTGTCAGATTCAGCTGTAAGATCTTATAAATTGTGCATTTATATTCTTATATTTTCAAATTATTTTAAATTCAATTCAATTGTAATTAAATTTTCTGATGTAATTATTAATTAAAATGTTTACAATGATATCAGCTGAATATCAGCTATCTGGCTTTCCAAGATATCAATATTGGTCTTCAAAAAACCCATACTGGTTGACGACTAGTTTTGACCACTTTTTTGATGAATGGGGTTTATGGGCAGGTGTATAAATTGTCATAATCTTCACTATGTTATCTGTACTGTACTGTATTTGTACTATTAAACAGTTTTAACATGAATATACTTGTTTCAAACCTTTTTGAGTTTAAACAAAAAAACGAAGATATTTTGAAAAATGTTGGAAACTTGTGACCATTGACTTCTATAGTATTTGTTTTTCCTATGGAAGTCAATGGTTACAGGTTTTCAGCTTTCTTCAAAATATCCTTCTTTTTGTTTAACAGAATTAAAAAACCCATAAAGGTTTGGAACCACTTGAGGGTGAGAAAATGACTTTATACGAGAAATAAATCTTTCACAAAACTATATCTGTTGAAACAAACACTGCTGTTTGAGGAGAATGAAGCAGCTCTATTACCACAATCTCATTTGTAGTCAAATGTCTATTTGTTTTTTATTAATAACTGTAAGTTTAATTAATTTATTATATGATTCATTTATAAAGCTATACTGAATGAGAGTAGGGGTGTCAAAACTCTGTCCTGGGGGGCTGGTGTCCTGCAGATTTTAGCTCAAACTTGCCTCAACACACCTGCAAGGGTGTTTCTAGAAAGCCAAGTAAGAGCTTGATTTGCTAGCACATGTATGTATGATTGGGGTTGGAACTAAACTTTGCAGGACACCAGCCCTCCAGGACAGAGTTTGGACACCCCTGAGTTGGAGTATATGAACATGAATGAAGACATTCTGCTTTTTACACCGTGTGTATGCGGGGTCTAAAAATGTTTAAAAGTTGATAAGTCAATTTAGAAAAATGTAAGGCCCTTAAAAAGTCTTAGATCCTATTTTACAAGGTGTTAACTTTTGTATCAGTTTTGATTATACAATCTATAGTATACTAATGTATACTAAAGCTTGCCTGAATTTAATCTGAGAATATCGGGTCGCTATGTAGTTTATGAAATTGATAAAATCCCTAGATTTGATATCACACTGTCTTTAGTGTAGGCTTCACCTGCTGGATTAGCATTTTTTGTATTTAAATAATTATTTAATTTAGGATTATTAGTTTCTTACAATCAGTATTTAGCAAATATACTGCAAGTTAAAATGTTGTCATTATTACCGGTTACTACCTAAAGTAGCGATGATGTCTTAATGCATGGAAATAGTCTTAAAAAAGGTCTTAAAAGGCATTTAATTTCACTCTGATTCCTGTATATACCCTGTTACGTTTTCTCACCAGTTCATTTGTCAAGCTTTATTTTTCTATAGGACCGTGTCAAAGCATCTTTACGTAGATGATGTCTAAGAGGAACTCTTGTAATCCCCTCAGGTTGAGTTTCCAGAAGCACGGATCTACGAGGAGACGCTAAACGCCCTGCTGTATGAGACTCTCCCCATCCCGGATAACTCTCTGTTAGAGGCCACCCGCAGACGCACCAATTGTTGCTCCCACAGTGAAGAGGAGGAGGCCGTGGAGCTGCGAGAGCGCGTGCGCCGCATCCACATTAAACGATACAGCACATATGACGACAGACCGCTTGGACATTAGCCCAACTGTGAGGCTTCCAAGACATTTTATAAATATATCCTTTCAACCAGTGCCTCTGTTGTAGATCTGTGGAGAACACTAGATCTCAAGCACAGTTTAACCACTCTAACTTCACTACCGGAACAGATTACTGCTTTTTTATTGATCTCTTTTTCCTTTTTAAATCGTAGGGAGCTTGACAATCAAAGCTTTTGATGAAATGCTGCTTGAACTTTGCGTGAACATGCAAAACAATGATGATCATGAATTCACATCAGTTCCTGAATTTTAACTTATTTACCTCATTTTTTTGTTATTTTAGGAGAACAGCTTGTTAATAAATTGTAATTACTAATCTAATCACAGAATGTTTTGGCAGGATGAGTCTGCCAAGTACATCAGTCGGGTTCTGCTAACCATACAGGATCATATACTACATTTCCATCTTGCATTATAGCTATGTTAATCATCCTTACTGTGATTTAAAGATGATTAGTGTGTATATTATATGGACTTGGGTGTGTTACATTTGGGGAAATAATTGCAGTGTATGATTATAAGAGTGTGACAATGTGATGCCCTCAGACTGTGTTTTTGAATGAATGAATGACTGAATGAGACCAAGAAGTTTCCTCCTCCAGTTTTTTAACACTCACATGTTATCTTCAGTTTATTTATAATTATTTGAACATTCTTTGAAATCCAAAATTGTCATTTTAGAGCAACTTTTTTGTTCCCCTAAGGAATAAGATGTTTTTTTGGTAATGGAAAATCAGGGTTATATTGATTTCTCAACTCCCCTAAAGTTAAAACATCGCTATTGAGTTGTCTAAATGTTAATATAACTATTACTGAAACCATGGAACCTTTTATTTTTGCTATTTAATGCAAAAAAGGGATCTAAATGACCATTTTATTTTACACTTGGAAGAAACATCATCAGTAGTTTACACAATAACAGTTGCGCTTAAGCAGATAGCTAAATTGCCATTTTAAGCTATTTATTTATTTATTTTTGCATAAATTAAAAAAGATGCTTTGGTTTTGGAACTGATTTAATTAATTGTCATTTTAAATCTTTATACTTTGCCATAGTGCCTAAATCCACTAGATTTTGCCCATTTGTCAGCTGGAAGTGATTAACCATTTCACATTTTAAGTCAGAATAAGGAAGCTGTTTCTTTTAATGTAAACGTCTACTACGTTGAATGACAATCAATGCTATTTATCCCATATTTGGACATTTTATTTCACTTCCTTTATTTCCTATTCCTTTTCCTTCAACTTAGTCCCTTTATTCATCAGAGGTCGCCACAGCGTAATGAACCGCTTACTTTATCCAGCATATGTTTTATGCAGCTGATGCCCTTCCAGCTCCAACCCAGTACTGGGATTTAGTTTATTCAGTTCACCTTTATGCATGTCTTTGGACTGTGGGGGAAACCGAAGCACCAGGAGGAAACGCACGCGAACATGGGCAGAACATGCAAACTCCACAGAGAAATGCAAACTGATTTTTATTCCAACATTTTTTTTCCACAAATGTTATTTGAAACAGTTGAGACTTTATGTAAAATAAGTCTCTTTTGGGAAATATGAGCAGACACCAAAATGGGGCATCTCATCATTTACCCAAATATACAGCATTTAACAATATCAATGATTAAAACCGCAATACAAGTGTATTGTCTTTTTATAAATTTGAAACATTTCATGAAACATTCTACCAGAAACGTACATTTGCACTCATAAAAAAATGAAAGGACCTGACCTTAGCTTGTTGTTCTCTAAAAATCACACAAAAACAAGCATAAAATCATACAATTCAATGATAGAACGCATCCTTGATCACTGTCAGCTTCCTCTCCATCAAATGATGTCACTTCCTTAATGAGTCATAGCCTTAAACGTGTATTGCAGGCATTTTATGTTAAATTTAATGCAAATGTGGCAGGACTGACAGAAACATGGAGACAATTGTACATTTATTTGTAGAATTTATTTATAATTTCATGTTTTTAACCAGTTAATGTGATTAACTTAAACTTCCTATTTCTAAAAAAAATCTTTCTTAATAACAGTTTTTAACAGTTTTAGCAAAACTATTAAAGCTGTTGGTTGATTTGGGCTGAGGACAAGGACAATGTTTGTACATTTGTAGTGTTTATAATAAAGAAAATAAATCTGAAAACCAAATGAATGACTTAATCCTAAACAGAACAACTCACAGAAATCAACCATCAATCAATTTTTAGAAATTTTAGAGATGAAATACTTTATATTCCCTGTATTTATGTCTTTATTTCAGGGGCAGACGGTGTCCGTTTCTGGTAGAATGTCTCACATCTAGTAACACTGACAGTAACATTATAAGCCAAATTATAAATCGCAACTTGCTTCTAAAATGAAACTATCTATAATTTGTTCAGTTTTCGCCTTTGGATGCACCTGTGCCATTGATAGGTAAAGCCCAGATGTGCCTTACCATAATAGGATGCGAGATTACAATTACCACGCATCTTTTCCCTTTAATAGGTCACACCAAACATCACGTCTAGGTGAACGCCTAATGACAAAGCCTGATTAGTTGAACCAGCACAAGCGCCTCCATCCGAGCTGTCAAATGTGGAGAGGAGCTAAAAATAAATCGCCGTCACCGCCTGAAGAGCGTACGGCGCGTGAAGAGATTTATCCCATTGATCAACAATGCCGAGGGGGCGGGGCCAGCTGCCATTGCGTCATAAAGGAACCGAAGATGGCTTCACGATGCGCTACGGCAGTGCTTAGATGCGTCAACGCTCAGCTGTCAGTACACACGTTTATATGAAAAGGAAGGAAGGCTTGGAAAAAAACGATATACTGGCAGGAAGGGCAGGCGAGCCTTTCAGATTTATGCCTCCAGCCGGTTTATGCTGCACCTGGGTTGTTTAACAGTCAGGGACAATGGGTTCGACTACAGATGAAGAATTTAAGGAGAAATTACTATGGAACGTCAAAAGAGAAGTAAGTAGGATTCATTCATCTTCTTAGTTTTGCATGATAGGGATATTCCTGCACGGATGCATGCGTTCTATTTGCAATGTGCATCCGATTTAAGTGCATGCATATGGAAGTTTTCCGATGGTTAATGTGGATTAATGTATAACGAGTGCTAGTTACGAGTTTCCAGGTATTTTAATATATTTCCGTTCACCTGTAGAGCCGACGGGCTTGGATATTTTCTTTCCTTCCTCATCCGCCTGTAACTTAATATGGCTATATGGGAGACAGTGATTCGTAATCGATGGTTTCTGAGGTGATCGATAGATTACGCCTTGTGCAAATGGATAAATGCAGCGTAAACGCTTGAACGAATGCGTTTTTAGTGTCAAATATGCTCCTAGCCTGTTGCAATGTAAACAAAAACGACTTGACATCGAATTTCCATTGACAGATAGTTGAGGGGCTGAGCGCTCAAAGCACGCGAGCTTTATTTATAACGCGACTGGAAGTGAAAGAGCGCTACTTTATAATCTGACTGATTTTGCGTGTTGTCTGCTTGAATAATGTTTTGATTTTGTTCCTTTTCACCTGCAGATACTGGTTACAGAAAACTTTATTATGTGGAAATAGAAGTGTTACTCAATTTTCATAACCAAATAAGTTACCACTCTCAATTTATTCCTGCATTTAATATGTGGGCGTCATTGGTTCATACACACTACATGTTGAACTGACCATGCTTTCGTATTTTGATTATAATTCAAGCAATATAAGTGGGCTTCTTATTAGAATTAAAGATAACAATGATTTCATAAAAACCTCCACTCTTAAAAATGATATCTATTTTCCAGCAATGCTATAAAATAATATAGTTTTTAAGTTTTTAAAACAACTTCTATTTTCTTAATGTAAAACATATTTATTTGTTAATATTTATGATCTAAAGAACCCAAAATGTAACACACCCAAGTCACACCCATATAATTTATACACTTGAAGAACTATTAGCCCCCCTTTGAATTTTTTTTCTTTTTAAATATTTCTTTTAAATATTTAAATATTACAAATGATGTTTGTATGTCTGATAATAGGTTTTCTTCTAGAGAAAGTCTTATTTGTTTTATTTTGGCTAGAATAAAAGCAGTTTTTTTTTTTTAAACATTTAAGGTAAAAATTACTAGCCCCTTTAAGCTATATATTTTTCTGATAGTCTACAGAACAAACCATTGAAATACAATGACTTGCTTAAGTACCCTAACCTGCCTAGTTAACCTAATTAACCTAGTTAAGCCTTTAAATGTCACTTTAAGCTGTATAGAAGTGTCTTGAAAAATATCTAGTGAAATATTATTTACTGTCATCATGGCAAAGAAAAAAGAAAACAGTTATTAGAGATGAGTTATTAAAACTATTATGTTTAAAAATGTGTTGAAAAAAATCTTCTCTCTGTTAAACAGAAACAGAAATATATATATATATATATATATATATATATATATATATATATATATATATATATATATATATATATATATATATATATATATATATATATATATATATATATATATACACACACTATTCATTTTAAAATCACAGCAAGGGTGATTAACATAGCTATAATGCAAGATTGAAATGTAGTATATGATCCTGTATGGTTAGCAGAACCCGACTGATGTACTTGGCAGACTCATCCTGCCAAAACATTCTGTGATTTGATTTGTAATTACAATTCAATAACATACTGTTCTCCTAAAATAACAAAATAAAAAGAAATATTTTGTACAATCGGAAGGATCAATACAGCAATTTTTTTTTGGCATTAATTCCAACACAGAATTTTAATTTCCAAAGAATGAAACCTCTTAAAATGTTCTTCACACTAATAAAAAAAGTGGTTCATTTAAGGTGTGTTCAGTGGAAGATTCTTTAGAAAAGTGAAAATAGAATGAATTCATTTTGGAATCTTTATTTATTTATTTAAGACTTAAAATAAATGAGAAGTGCAATGTAATAATTCACAGGATCATTTAGTGAACAAAGACCCCACTGAACTGAAATCAATAGTCGTTTATTTTAAAGATAACAAATCAAGAGTATCTTAACTACAGCATGTTGCCATGGTGAAATATCTATAGCCAAGTCATTATACAACTATTTGCCCACAGTGCTGTGGTTGTCCAATCAAATGAAAGTATTCAGAGAGCCTGGTAAAACATTCATTCAAAAAAAGGAATAAAATATATAATATAATGCTTTTTTTTTTTTTTTTTATGAATCGCTTTAAAATAATATGAATGAACTGTTCTTGAACACATTTTGTAATAATTATTTGATAAGACTTCCCCATTTGCGTAGCGTTTCCGACGTTTTAGCTCCAGGAACTGTAAAGTGGAAGAAGCTGTTACATTCTTTTATATCAGTATAATTAATTCTTATCTTTCCCTTTACAGTGCAGGGAAGGCTAGTTTTAAACCCAGCCCTCATGAATAATAGAAGTCTTGAATGAATTGCTGCAAAGAATAGGCGTCCTAAATTGGTACCGGGATGTCTTATGTGTCAGAACAGACTGTGTCCACAGAGCTGATTCAGCCTCTTGAACTGAACGCACAATCCTCCCGGCAGACATCATTTCTCAAGATGGTTAAGGACGTGTCTAACGGAGGCTAAAAATCCTGCTTGTGATAATCCATAAGGTATCCAGCCTCAGGTGGCCAGGGTTAATAAGAAAATCTATTTTTTAACATCATCTCGTTCATCAAGTTTTAAAGGACTTTTGTGTCTCACATTCAGTCAGATCTCCTATATTTTTACCTCTAAAATGAGTCACTTCCTTTACAAAGATGTCCTGGACCTCTTTTAACCAAAATAAAAACAAGTTAACATTGATTTCCAGTGACGATAATCATGTATTTCCTGCCAGGAATTCCACTTTCTGTGCTCTATAGGAAGCAGATAGGCATATTTATAATGAAATCTATATCTGGCCGAGGCATCAGTTGGTTTTTACAGCTAATGAGGAAATATCTGAATGTAATTGCCCCCAAAAGCATGTGCTGTTTTGCTATTTGCAGCGCCATCAGGAAATAACATCCCTGCTTCAATCCACATGGAATTAGATTTTTATTCCTCCATTCACTTTCTTTGTGTAACATCCCAGGTCTCTGTCACTTTAAGCTGCAGTCAGCCGCCTTCTGGTTGCCTAGGAACTGAAAGCATCAGCAGCTACCTAAGAAGTTAAATTGCATCAGTGGACGATTAATACAGCTGCATGAAGCAGGGATTGTCACAAATGGCTCCCACAAGAGCAAAACAACTTAGTTTGATTTTCCTGTTCTCTTCTGTTTGCCCATCACTATTTATTAGCTGCATTGAGCAATGTTCCAGCATCTTGCAGTGATCTATTTAATATTCAGTAGATTTTTGATTACTCAGAGCTTAGATAGAGACTTTGCTTCTTTATAGACTTGCTTTGTATCCATTTCCTTTAAACTGGAAAAAAATATATATAATTTAAATTTTTATATTGAATAGGTACTGCTTTTTGATACAGTCTATAACACCCTGGATCGCCGACATTGGTGTAATGTCCGATCGCAGTGGTGGCCTGACACCTGGTGCATAGTACAGACCAGGGACCCCAACCACCTTCTGCTGCTGTAGCCCATCCACCTCAAGGTTGGACATGTTGTGCATTCAGAGATGCTTTTCTGCATACCGAGTGGCTATTTGAGTTATTCTTGCCTTTCTATCTGCTCGAACCAGTTCTCCACTGACCTCTGGCATTAACAAGGCATTTGCGCCTACAGAACGTCCACTCACTCCTACAGAACATTTTCTCTTTTTCGGGCCATTCTCTGTAAACCCTAGAGATGGTTGTGCATGAAAATCCCAGTAGATCAGCAGTTTCTGAAATACTCAGAGAAGCCCATCTGGCACCAACAACCATGCCACCTTTAAAGTCACTTGATTCACCTTTCTTCCCCTTTCTGATGCTCGGGTTGAACTGCAGCAGATCGTCTTGACCATGTCTACATGCCTAAATGCACAGAGTTGCTGCCATCTAATTGGCTGATTAGAAATTTGCGTTAACAAGCAGTTGTACAGGTGTACCTAATAAAGTGGCCAGTGAGTTTGTCTTTGTCACTAATGTGTAATTTGTACTGATGAAAAACAGTGTTTGCTTAATGTCATTTAAAAACAGTTTTTTCAAATAGTCATTTCAACCAATCAATACTGATTTATAAATCATGTGACTGTTATGTTATGTTATGTTATGTTATGTTATGTTATGTTATGTTATGTTATGTTATGTTATGTTATGTTAGGTTAGGTTAGGTTAGGTTAGGTTAGGATAGGTTAGGTTAGGTTAGGTTAGGTTAGGTTAAGTTAGGTTATGATGTGGCATAATAAAACCCATAGTATACTTCGGCCTTCTGCATTCTGCTATGATACGTTTGCTGTACGTTTTCAGTTTTCAGACAGTCCAATTTGAGCTCACATCAATTTGTAGCTATTGTACTGGTTATTAATTTGTATACATCTCGAATAAATCTCATTTGTAAGTTTTGGTATGATTTGGTCATGATGGTTATGTTTAAGGGTGGTTGGGACAGGAAAAAGTCATTTTTGAAAATCTAACATCTTATTACGAATAACAGTTATGTATTTGTTCAAATTAGCTGTTTTGTCTTTTTGGACACGTTCTTGAACTACAGTGGAGGTGCAAGATGAACGCACTACTCCACTAACTCGAGCTCATCCATCAACACTTATTTGTGGTTTATTAAACTTTGAAAGCTTGTCAGACACTGTTTTGCATAAGACGGCGCAGAACATGAATGTAATAAATTGCTGCAGGCCCCTCAAATATACTTTCTCATTCTGTGGCAATCTGGGATCAAATAAGCCCAGTTCGTCATGACATCTTTACTGTCAACAAACATCTGGCCTTCTTGTCTACTTGCTGGCCAATATTTTGTCTCCACTTAGACCCAATGTCCAACGTAAACGCTGAGACAGAAGTGTTCACTAGGTGGCAGTACTTGAAGCAGTAGTGAACAAAAGCAAAAAACCTTCAGTTGATGATCGACTTGTTCTGAAAGACATTTCAATGGGAAATCTATTGTTCTCTGTATATCCTTTAATGACTGGACACACCAAGCTGACGTTTAGCCATTGGGCATCGCGTATAAGAGAGCACTCTTATTGGCTGTTCAGCTGCAAATCAGAATGCAAGAACAAGAAGTGATAAAACTGAGCAAATGACCCAAGTCAAGTGAGAATACAAAGAAGCAGCTCATTGCATTTCTTAAATTGTCCCAAACTATTATAAGATTATAAGACATATTTGCATGAGTGAATCTCTCTGTGGTGAGCGAGAAGTATTGAGAAAACTGACGCAAAGGCTGCTTTGTTTTACAGTTTGTTTGTGTGCAGCAGCACTAGTTCAGATTTCTTCCCTTATCGAAATGGCAACACAGATCACAGATACCGCCACCTGTGGGTATGAAAAGAGACGTCCTCTGATGTAGTCGCAGAACATACAAGGGTTGGACAATGAAACTAAAACACTGGCCATTTTAGTGTTGGAGTGTTCATGGCTAAATTTGACCTGCTTGGTGACCAATCTTCATTGACTGCACTTTCAACCAGTAAGAGCAGCGTGTGAAGGTTTAATTAGAAGAGGAATAGCACAGTTTTGCTTAAAATATTGCAATGTACACAACATTATGGGTGACAAGAGTTAAAAAACGGACAAATAGTTGGTGCACGTCTCTCTGGCACATCTTTGACCCAGACCCAAGGCATCCAGGGTAACACCAGCATACCACCAAGAAGGATGAACAACAAGAGGAAGCTTTCTGAAAAGCATGTCCAGGTGCTAACCCGGATTGTATCCAAAAACAAAAACCATAACCACAGCTACCCAACTCACTGCAGATTTAAATGTGCACCTCAACTCTTCTGTTTCCGCCAAAACTGTTCATCGAGCTCTCCACAGGGTCAATATACATGGACGAACTGCTATAGCCAAACCTTTGGTCTCTTGTGCCAACATCGGTTTCAATGGTGCAAGCGGGGAAAATCTTGGACTGTGAACAATGTGAAACATGTAATGTTCTCTGATGAGTTCACATTCACTGTCTTTCCCGCATCCGGGAGAGTTGCTTTGTGGAGAAGCCCCAAAGACGCGTACCACCCAGACTGTTATCATGCCCAGAGTGAAGCATGGGGGTGGATCAGTGATGGTTTGGGCTGCAATATCATGGCCTTCCCTTGATGATAATGCAATACGCACAGCAAGACTGGTGACAGAGTGGTTTGATAAACATGAAAGTGAAGTTGAACATCTCCCATGGCCTGCACAGTCACCCGATGTAAACATTATTGAGCCACTTTGTGTTGTTTTTTGGAGGGGCGAGTCAGGAAACGTTTTCCTCCACCAGCATCACATAGTGACCTTCCCGCTATTGTGCAAGAAGAATAGCTCAAAGTTTCTCTGGCCACAGTGCAGGACTTGTGTCTGTCATTTCCAAGACAAATTGATGCTGTGTTGGCTCCAAAAAAAGACCCTACACCATACTAATGAATTATTGTGGTATAAAACCAGGCATTTCAGTTGTATATTCTAGTTTCATGTCGTCCATTTGGTGTGTTCACATGCAGCTTTTTGTTCCACATAAAACACGACACAGCCGACTTGTGGCGACAATCAGTTTTTGCCATTCAGTTTTCATCAATTCTAGTTTATTGATGTCTGCTAGTTGTGTCCCAGCCTTAAGAGGAAGTCTTCTGTAAATGTCAAAACTCAGTGCTGCCCTTTGGGGTCCGGTAGAGCATAAAATGCATTTGTACGCTGGCCTTTGTTTTAAACTTCAAAGCAGAACATGAGTTGTGATTATTTATTCCTCTTTACTACAAGTTATTGCATTAAATAAACATGGATGAACATCTCACGCAATCTCTCAGTGTTTAAACTATGCAAAAATGTGAGTTAAAACAACTAAATATATCACATAGAATTTCTTAAATTAATTACTTATACCTAATTATTTAATTGAAATGTTAAAATCTGCTATTCAAGAACAAGCTGTGAAAGTTTAAGAGAGTTCCCCCCCATTTCCTCAATTAAAAGTAAAAATCAGATTTTTGTACAGTGCCCTAGTATTTATCAGAGCTAAACACTGAGAATATTGTGAGAATATCTGTTCCCATATTGTGTGTGTGTGTGCGTGTGTGTGCGTGTGTGTGTGGACTGCCTTTCAGCTGTAACAATCCTTGAGTGATGACTTCATTAGCGCTATTGTTACCGCTGTCAGCTTGACTGGAAATGGGTTTTTACTGTCATTTGAATCACAATATGGAGCAGTAGCCCTGGGTTGCATTTAAAAACGTTTATAATTTATTGGTTTCATTCAAGTGTTCAACCGTTCTTGTGTCTTTCGAGATGTGTTATGTAATACAACAGGCTGCTGTAGTGAACTGGCTTCAACTTTATTGCTTCTTTATTTGATCCCAAGGACTGCAGCTCTGGGTATCATCCTTGAAATTGTCTTTCTTTTGCCGTCTGTTGGCCTTGTGGCAACGGAGTGCATACAAGTCATGGCCGTAATCAGCAGATGCCCATAATTTACTCCTTCTCATTGCTACAATTACCCTTCTGCTGTTCTTCAAATTACACAAACAGTATAAAGCCGCCTGCAACGATTGTGATTAATTAGTCTGGGATTTGCTGACAGTTGGAGGAGAAAAAATGTGACAAAGTCTCGTTCTGCACAGTTCCTTGCACTCCCAGGGAAACTTATCAATTGAATGATGCTAATTAAAGTATTTGTGGTTACGCTGTCGTGATTAATTAGTTGCTTTTTTACACCCGATTGCAATGCGCAGAAGCAATTTTGACTTGTCATTATTTTATATTTATTTTATTTGCCAGTCTGTGCTGCTCCTAATTGTGTGTCTTTCCATGTCTAGGTGAAGCAGATTATGGAGGAGGCGGTGACCAAGAAGTTTGTCCATGAAGACAGCAGCCACATTATTGCACTTTGCAGTGAGTACAGGCTGATGCTTATGATTTTAGGCCTTGCAAACAAACAGTAGATACTAGGTTTTCTGTGGCACATTGAATGTGATTAATTGTGGTCATTTCTGTGAATTTTGCTTTGAAATTTTGAGCATCATTTTTCTTTAGTTAAAAATCTTTGATAAATTATAGCAAAAGCTAATTTATGAGTTATAAACGTACTATTTTTAAGAATTAATATTGATAATGGAAGTTTTGTTGAATTAATAACTAATGATACATTTATTATAACATTCTGCGTAAAGAAAAACGTATAATTGCTGAGAAAAATAATATATATATAAAGATCAGTTCAGATTCCGATTGCTGTGTAAAATGTACTCCTAAAATTTGCATTCCTTAGCCTCCTATATTTATTTTCAGTTGATTTAAAATACACATCAAAATTCAATAATTCCATAACTATTTTACCTATGTTTCCATCCTAAGATGCTTATTAAATTTATGTGCAAAACAGGAATATCGCATAAAAGATGTGTGAATAAAGCAACGTTTCCATCCAATAAGTCAAAGAGTACAAAATCGTCACTTCCTGATTAACTGGAGACAAATATCTACAGTAAAAACGGAATTTGCTGCAGCAGGAGAAGCTGCATGAATCTGTTCTTTATTTAGTAAATGATTTGCGCCTCAGAAGACAAATGACGACGTGCATTGAATGCGTGGTGGTGTTTGAAGGCAAACTTTTTTTTCTTAATGTCATGCATAGATGAAAATTTCACCATAAAACAATGTTTTCATCAACCTTTTTTATGAACTTATCCAAACTGCGCATAAAATAGGGGGATGGAAACAATGTTTTATGGTGAACTATTCATCTATGCATGACATTAAGAAAAATAGTTTGCCCTTGTAATCTAAAGTTGAAATGCCTACTTTACTACGTCCAATCAGCTTGCAGTAGAAAAAAACAAGCCACGCCCACTTTTTGCTCATTTACTCTATTTTTTTTTTTTATAATTAATATTTGCTCAAGAAAACAGGTGTGAGGAACAGCTGTGATGAACAAAGAGCCAGGAGTTGGGAATAATGCCAATCAACATATCAGTAGTGAGTACAATCAAAGGAGCGAATAAATAAATAATAGATAAATGTAATAATACATAAATTGCAAAGTATTCTAAACCAAGTATAAGAAAATAAAGATAAAAAGCCAAGGAATTCACAATATAAATACCATCTATACAAATTACATAAAAACATAAAAAATGTACAGACATTCAATGTTTTAGTTGCCTTTTGATTAGAAGAGGTAGAGAAAGAATTAATATAATCCTTGAGTTTCTTTAGGAACTGCGTCAGAATACAAAAAAGAAAGGGTCGCAGTTTCCGGTTCATGCTGACTTTATAATGAAATGGACACATTATTTGCTTTAAAAATAGAATGACAGGACCTAAACATAGGAACCTGAGAAAATGCTCAAAATGCTTAAAGGTTTTTTTTTTCATGTGAATTCTTCATTTATTTTATAATACAATTTTAAAAAATCTTTTTTTCTGACACATTAAAAAAGTATGGCAAGACAAGGCAAGTCTATTTATATAGCACTTTTCATTTGAATTCACAATGCTAATTCAAAGTGCTTTACATAAACAAAAATAAAAGAAACAAGAAAAAACAATTAAAAATAGATTAAAATATGTTAAAATAGGTTTTAAAGGAATGGAAAAAAAGAAAGACATAATAGTGCGATCTGTCGGACGTAACACAGTACTCATTCAGTAAAGGCACAGCTAAACAGATCTGTTTTCAGGCTTGATTTGAACGTGCCTAATGTTGGAGCACATCTGATCATTTCTGGTAGCTGTTTCCAGCAGCAGGGGATGTAGCTGAAGGCCAATTCACCCTGCTTTGACTGAACTCTTGGAATTTTTAATTTACTTGATCTTAATGATTTGAGTGATCTGTTCGGTTTGTATTCAGAGAGCACACTTGTAATGTATTTAGGTCCTAGGCCATTTAGTGACTTAAAGACAAGTAGTACGACTTTAAAATCTATTCTGAATGTAACAGGAAGACAGTGTAAAGACTTGAGGAGAGATGTGATGTGCTTGGATTTTTTGGTTCTGGTCAGAATCCTGGCTGCAGTGTCCTGGATGAGCTGCAACTGTCTGACTGTCTTTTTGTGAAGGCCAGTGAGGAGTCCATTACAGTAATCCACCCTGCTGGTGATAAAAGCATGAACAAGTTTATTTAAGTTCAACAGTGAAACAACAGTGACACAATTTCTCTGTTATTGTAAATACACATTGCACTTAGTGTGCATAATTTGTTTCTAAAGAAAACCAAATAACAATTTAAACGTATCTTATCTATAGAAATGGATAGATATAAGCAAAAAATAATGAAACTTCTATGTATATAAAGACATGTATAAAAGACAACACGCTATTTCTTATGTATGGCAAGTAAAATATTGCCTGGACAAATCGCTAATCTGAACCAGAACCAGCAGAAAATGTTTGTTGAGGCCTTATTGGTGAGAGCTCATCAAAAGAGACTCCAGAAGGGATGGCAGGGCTTCGGTGGCAATGATAGTTCTAGAGCTTTGAATCGCTGCCAACAATAAGGTTGAGATGTCCGGAGTGTGTGTGTGTGTGTGTGTGTGTGTGTATGTGTGTATGTGTATGTGTATGTGTATGTGTATGTGTATGTGTGGTGTGTGTGTGTGTGTGTGTGTGTGTGTGTGTGTGTGTGTGTGTGTGTGTGTGTGTGTGTGTGTGTGTGTGAGTCACTCTCTTTACTCCAGTGACACACAGAGAGAGGCAGGAACATTAACCCAGGCTGAGCTTCATTACGTCAGTGACACACCAGTGCTGCGTGGCACCACAAATACTGCTTAGTCAAGCTTCATCGGTACAGAAGAAAAAAATGCTGCTGTATATGATCGGAAACACGAACAAAAGCTAGGAAATGGAGCTTGTTTTCTGTTTACATGCTCATTTTGCCTTTGCATGACACCAAGTAGTGTATTTGCTTTCAGAGTGTGAGTGTTTATGCAAATATGACTTGAATTTATCATTTGTGGTGAATCTGTATTTCACACATGGCAGATATTCTTGCAGTGCCGCTGCTCAAGCTTGTTGATATTTACAGTTTGTGCCTCTTGTTGTTCAATATGTGTGCCAGCTTTGCGTTGAGGATCGGTTGTTGTGTTGTGTGAATTTCAAAGCCACTATAGCCATGTTAGAAACATCAGGAAATATCACTATTAATAATGCTGGACTGAGTTGGTCATTCTACGAATTCTGTGCCATTTCAACTCAAAATTCAAAAAATAGTTTATTTTATATATATATATATATATATATATATATATATATATATATATATATATATATATATATATATATATATATATATATATATATATATATATATATATATATATATAATTAACTCTTTTTCCATTTTTGTCATTCCTGTTGTTGCTAACAGGAGCATTAATATTGGTATTGTTTTAATTAGAGTAATATTGGTTTCACATATATGATCAGAACTTTACTCCACCTTTTCAATGAAATAAAAAAATATTAAATTCTCATGCAGATGACCAAAAACATGCTAATTTGATCCTAGTTTTTGATCACATCAATTAAGAAAAATACATGAGCTTTATTAAAAGAGGTCTTTGTCCAAAATATGATACAGTTTAAGCTGCAACGGATACACCTAGTTTTTAAATCAAATATAATATTTTCTTTTTTTTTTCTGAAAATAATGTTAGCAACTTATTTGTGAATGACTAACTAATGGGTTTAGTCACAATTGATGTGCAATGATTGATGTGGAAATCACTTACATACGGATATATACATATATATATATATATATATATATATATATATATATATATATATATATATATATATATATATATATATATATATATATATATATATATATATATATATATATATATATATATATATTAGAACAATAGTCAAAAATGTGAATATTATAGCCTTCGATTAAAAGTCTTGCCGAAAAACAGAAATGATTTAAAATAAAAAATAAATAAAATAATAAAATTTAACAAACTTTAATTTAAAGTAATATTGAGGAACTAATGTTTTGAAATCACAAGTTCATTTGAAGTTTTAGCAATTCATTGTCTGATTATCATCTTAGGGAAGCAAAAGGGACCAACTCTAAAGAATGACCCTTTTATAAGTGTACCAGCATGGCTATGTTTAGACTAATGCTAAATCTACCCAAAGCATTGTTATTTTTGAGGCTGCTCCTATTTAACAGACTGAACAGGCACGTCTGTGTCATCGAGGTTAAAGGTCACATGATAACAAGCGGTGATGTCATCCCTCAGCTACTCTGTGACTCATCACTGTTCTTGTGTTAGCCGGTTAGCGCTATTTAATACCCACTAATAAATCTGAATGGTTACTTTGTTACTCAGGCAGGTTTTTAAAAAATGAGTAATTAGTACATCTTCATTCGGGACAGTTTCTCATTAGCTGTGAATTACAACGAGTTGAAATATGAGATGGAGATATTCTAGCATCTTAGCTTGATGAGGATAGCAGATCTGACTTTGTCTGTGTTTAATCTTCCTGTTCTCCAGTAAACACTGCGCTGTGCTGAAGTGAGTCCTCTGAGGTGATGTGTTTGCACACAGCCTGTGTGAATCCCTCTGATTCACAGGACACACTGAGTGAAGAGTGCCACAAATACTGAGGTGTGAGTCTCTAGAGAACAGCATGACTGCCTGAAATAGGCTATCTAATGTCTATATTATATCTTTTATATGATATGTTATATGTTTTCTATTGGTAATGTATTATTTGATTTATTTAGACTAGAATAAAAGCAGTTTAAAATTTTTTTAAAAACATTTTAATGTCAAAATTATTAGCCATTTTGAGCTATATATTTTTTCGATAGTCTACAGAACAAACAATCGTTATACAATAACTTGCCTAATTACCCTAACCTGCCTAATTAAACTAGTTAAGCCTATAAATGTCACTTTAAGCTGTATAGAAGTGGCTTGAAAAATATCTAGTCAAATATTATTTACTGTCATCATGGCAAAGATAAAATAAATCAGTTATTAAAACTATTATGTTTAGAAATGTGTCGAAAAAAAAACGTCTCTTCGTTAAACAGAAATTGCGGAAAAAATAAACAGAGGGGCTAATAATTCAACACTTCAACTGTGTGTGTGTTTGTATGTATGTATATGTATATATATATATATATATATATATATATATATATATATATATATATATATATATATATATCACAAATCTCTCATATCATTATGTCATGGATCGTTTTTCGAATCAGCCAAAAAGGGGAGGAGACAAATGTAATTTGCTTTTCATTTATTATAAAAACAGTACTGCAAGAAACTTCTGGGTTTAACAAACAGAACTTGTAATTTTATTACAAATAAAATGAAGCAATAATTATCTGAATAAAAAATTATTGTAAAATATTAAGTACTGTGAAAAATTCACTGTTAATTTTTCTGATGCTGATGATGCTAAATGTAAAATCTAACATAATTTGTACAAGCCATATTTATTTTTAGTCTCATTTTTGATAAATGATTCAGTTGTTTACTCATAATACTTCATGTTTCATTGCTAGATGTGTCATTTTTAAAGAATTATTCAGTGGTATATTTTAATAGCTGGTTGTCGCCACCTATTGGTTAAATAATGTAATTGCTGCCTACAACTTTCATTTTTGAGCGTCTAGTTAAATGCATTTGATGGTGATTTTAATCTTTACCATAAACATCAGTGGTTTTATCTAAACTATAAATTGTTATACCAGTACTTCTGTGTTATTTGACTGTTTGTAAACTAAAGACTGAATCTCTCTCTAGATTTTTGTGGTTTTCAAACACAGATTTAAATGCAGCGATTCGAAGGATTAATAAATATGCAAATCAGCATCATTTATAATTTATGTTGTGTGTTTGTTGAGATCCTGATCTTTTAATGATTAATCGTGCGGCTTACACTGAATGCATTAATGCAGGCTAAACAAGTAGTGACAGAAAACACCTTTAATAACCTAAGAAACCCACCACATCCTGAATAACACACCACAACTTCTTCAGTCATCGATGTATTACAGAAAAAACTAAATGCTTTCAAACATGTGATTTGAATGACGCAAGTGGCGTTCTCTGCGATCGTTTCATATTTAGTAAAGTAAAAAAAAAATCGCGTGTGTTTCGAACCATGGGTTGTGACCATGGTTGTGACCCATATGATTCACGGATCAACAGTGTTCTGTTACACCCCTAATATATACATTTAAATGTATATTGTATAAAGAATGTATAAACATTGAAATATTATAAGAAGTAAACTAATAATATTTTTTTTAATAAGCTTTAGGAGGACATTTTTTGTAGAACTTGGACAGAAACATGGCACAATTCTGTGTGATTTCTTTTCACATATCCATCCTGTCATGTCTTTTATTAAGTGCCAAAAAATACATTATTTATTTATTTAGTTTGTTTCCAAGTTGCTTCTCTCCTCCTCGTTTTGGTTATCACACTCCCTCGCACATCGCAGGCGTTTTACATGAGGATGGTGCGTTTTTGGGTGTCTGAGTATAAGAGTGTCTGAGTCGTGACTGTTTGCATGTGTATGTGTGTGTGGCAGGTCTGCGAGCAGTGCCAGTCTGTCATCAGCACCAAAAAAACGGATCAGCTCCCTTGTTTTCTAGGCTTCCCCACGCAGTCATCCTCCCCCTCACAGGCTCACCCACGTCACAACTCTTCATGACAGCACATTTCCCTGCTCCATGAGCTTTCTGGGGAATAAATGAGAAGGAGTTGTGCTTATGGGATGTGGGCTGCTTCAGCTTGAACACGATCGTGTGACGGAGGCGACACTGTGCTTCTGACAGAGAAAACTATCTGCTAGTGTTCCTGCTGATGCCAGTCGCTTGGCTAGATTATGTTATGCTAATGAACTTATTTTCTACTTTTCAATTTGGATTGCATTTCGGTTTTGTGTTAATTTATTTTGTTGACATATGAAAAAAGAACAGCAAGTATCAAAGGATCACTGAAATAAATGAGAAACTTTGGGGAGCAGATATTTAATTCTTCATTATACGATGCAGCTTTGGATGCTTGATCCTAATTGGCTGATAAATGCACAGCTAAAGTAGTTCCAGGCAGGTTTCGACCACTTTAAAGTTCATTATTACTACGGTGAGTATTTCACACCTAAAAAAGCTGCGTAGTACATACGCATTATGTTACAATTTATATAGCTAATAACAAATGTATTATATTATTCATTCATTCATTTTCTTTTCGGCTTAGTCCCTTTATTAATCTGGCGTCGCCACAGCGGAACGAACCGCCAATTTATCCAACACATGTTTTACACAGCGGATGCCCTTCCAGCTGCAAGCCATCTCTGGGAAACATCCATACACACTCATTCACACTCACACACTACGGACAATTTTGCCTACCCAATTCACCTGAACTGCATGTCTTTGGATTGTGGGGGAAACCGGAGCACCCTGAGGAAACCCACATGAATGCAGGAAGAACATGCAAACTCCACACAGAAACGCCAACTGACCCAGCCGAGACTCGAACCACCAACCTTCTTGCTGTGAGGCGAGAGCACTACCTACTGTGCCACCACGTCACCATGTATTATATCATATATTTAATATTTGTCTTATGTATTTTTATTTCTTTGTGGCAACAATTTACAAATTCTGGCACCACTTGTTCTTGCTAATCAAGGGTAAAAGCATAACAATCCTGATTGTTGGTAGAAATCTGAAATGCATTTAATGGAAATGGAAATCTTTTGAGACTTTTTTGAGACTCTCACTTTTGTTCAAAATATTTTGGCCTTTTCTGGAAAAAAACTTACTGACAGAAAGCTTTTAACCATTCACTTTTATAATATAATATATATAATAATATAATATAATATATATAATAATATAATATAATATATATAATATAATATAATATAATATAATATAATATAATATAATATAATATAATATAATATAATATAATATACTTACTCCCAGGACCTAAGCTCCGCAGTGGCAAAGCATCTGGAGTAGATGAGATTCACCCTGTGTATCTAAGGTCTCTGGATATTGTGGGGCTGTCTTGGCTGACACGTCTCTACAATATCACATGGAGGTTGGGGACCTCTGGACTCGGCAACTGAATCTAGGATCCAGAAGAAACAATGCGATTTTCGTCCAAGCCGTGGCACACTGGACCAGCTCTATACCCTCACCTGGGTGCTCTAGGGTTCGAGGGAAGATGCCCAACCAGTCCACATGTGTTTTGTGGACTTGGAGAAAGCATTCAACCGTGTCCCTCGTGGCATTGTGTGGGGGGTGCTCTGGGAGTATGGGGTCACAGGCGCTCTTTTAAAGGTCCGGTTCAGGGACCACAAGATTTCATCTCTGTTATTCGCAGATGATGTTATTATGTTGGCTTCATCTAACATGGACCTTCAGCATGCACTGGGGCGGTTTGCTGCCAAGTGTGACACAGCTGGGATGAGAATCAGCACCTCCAAGTCCGAGGCCATGGTGCTCCCCTGGAAAAAGGTGGTTTGCAATCTTCACGTTGGAGGAAAGTCCTTCAAGTATCTTAGGGTTTTATTCATGAGTGAGGGAAAGATGGAACATGAGATTGACAAGCGGATTGGTGCAGCGGCAGCAGTAATGCGGTCAATGTACCGGTTCGTTGTGGTAAAGAAGGAGCTGAGCCGAAAGGCAAAGCTCTCAATTTACCGGTTAATCTACGCTCCTACTCTCACCTATGGTCATGAGCTTTGGGTCATGACTGAAAGGACAAGATCTCAGATACAAGCGGCTGAAATGAGTTTCCTTCACAGGGTGGCAGGGCGCACCCTTATAGATAGGCTGAGAAGCTCTGTCACCCGGGAGGAGCTCGGAGTAGAGCCTCTGCTCCTCCACATCGAGAAAAGTCAGCTTAGGTGGCTTGGGCATTTGTTTTGGATGCCTCCTGGATGCCTACCTAGAGGGGTGTTCCAGGCATGTCCCACCGGGAGGAGGCCTCGGGGAAGGCCCAAGACACCCTGGAGGGACTATGTCTCTTGGCTGACCTGGGAACGCCTTGGGATCCCCCTGGAGAAGCTGGATGAATTGTCTGCAGAGAGGGAAGTCTGGAGTTCCCTCCTAAGACTGCTGCCCCTGCGACCTGGCCCTGGATAAGCGGACGAAAATGACATGATGACTCCCAGGGCCGTTTATATCGAAGTTGATATTTAGGTGTGGGTGTTTCGTAACGTCTAGTTTTTATGAGTTGGGTTGTTAACCTAGCGCTCCACCCCCAATCTGGAGGACCGGGACATACGCACATACACTACGGACAGTTTAGCAAGTACAGCACATGTCTTTGGACTGTGGGGGAAACTGGAGCACCCGGAGGAAACTCACACAAACACGGAGAACATGAAAACTCTATAGAGAAATGCCAACTGACCCAGCCGGGGCTCAAACTAGCAACCTTCTTGCTGTGAGGTGACAGCGAATATAATATAATATAATATAATATAATATAATATAATATAATATAATATAATATAATATAATATAATATAATATAATATAATATAATATAATATAATATAATATAATATATCATAATATAATATAATCTTTTGTCATTGCTAACCAATGTAGATCCTGCAGAAAATATTTGAATAAATGGTTTTACTATTTTACAAAATAACAAATACATCATAAAGATAACATTGAAAAAACCACAACATACTTTTATGAAAATTTGAAGGTGACTTCATGCAGTGACAGTATGCTGATATTTATTTGTTGAACTGCCCCTGTTTCTGACTTCTCTTCAGAGATGAGTTGAGTCATAAATCTAAAACTGTCATTTTGAGAAAGTGTCTGTAGGATGTTTGATCCCAGCGCTGTCCTTCTCTGTGTGTGTTTGAGACTGGTGATGCTGTGGGATCATGCTGCCTTTCCATAATGCCAAGCTGTACACAGAGCCCAGCAGTTATCTATCTATCATTATTATTATAATGATTATGAATAACATTATTAATAAAAAATTCATAACATTAATGCTGGTCTCGTTTGATTAGTGTAATGTTTTCTGGCTGACTTAAAGGTATAGCATATATATTTAACATTGTAAGTTATACATATCAATATTATAGGCGTCACAGTGGTGCAGACTGTCCCCTCATAGCAAGAAGGTCCCTGGTTCGAACCCCAGCTGGGTCAGTTGGCTTTTCTATGTGGAGTTTGCATGTTCTCCCTGTGTTCTTGTGGGTTTCCTCTAGGTGCTTCAGTCCCAGTCCAAAGACATGCACTATAGGTGAATTAAATAAACTAAATTGGTCGTAGTGTATGAGTGTGTGTGTGAATGTGAGAGTGTATGTGTGTTTTCCAGTTGTGGGTTGCGGCTGGAAGGGCGTCCGCTATGTAAAACATATGCTGGAATAGTTGACAGTTCATTCCGCTGTGGTAATCCCTGATAAATAGAGGTCTATCCAGGTGAAAACAGAAGTGCTCTTAAATATATTACACATGTACTTGAAATGTAGATAGTAGTGTATGTTTAAAGCACAATTAGCACAAATAACATACTCACTTAAAGTGTTATTTGTATAACTCAAATCTAAACGTGTTGGTTTGCATTTTAATGTATTTTTTATAAAGTATACTACAAGTACATTGGTAAAAAAATATGTGTTATTGCACTTTTAAAAAATATGCTAGAACTCAAGCATGCTATTTATGCATGTATTTACAGAGAACACACTCATTTTATTCTTTCCTAAAGTATGTTTTATGTGTACTTTGTATAAGAACATTGTGAAACGGTGCTAATTTGAGTATGTTAAAAGTATATGCATGTTATTTTTAATTGTTTAGACATAATGAAACATATTTTAAATGCTGCAATTGAGAATGTGCCTCAGCCTGTTTTTTTTTTTATATATATATTTTACGTCACACTGTTATACAATCTTAATTGTCAATTGAAAAGCATTCAAAAACCGTGCAGTTATTTGTGTTTGTATTGCACTTTTACAGCTTATTTTTGATATAATTGAAATACATTCTTCTGAATAATTTTGTTAATTATTGTTGAAATAGAGTAGGTTTTTTAGTACTCTGCAAATGTATAGTAAGTATAGTAATAACACATTAATGTGAAGCTTACAATATTTTTCAACTGGGCTTAAAATATACTTCCACTGAGCTTAAACAATACTTTAACTAGTTTTAAAATGCACTTCAGCTGTGCTTAAATTATACTTCATCTGAACTTAAAGTATACTTCAGCTGGGCTTATTCTATACTTTAATTGATATTAAAATGCACTGCAGCTTGGCTGAAAATACACTTTATCTGAACTTAAAATATACTTCAACTGTGTTAAAAATAGGGCGACGCGGTGGGTAGCATGTTCACCTCACAGCAAAAAGGTCACTGGTTTGAGCCTCGGCTGGATCAGTTGGCGTTTCAGTTTGCATGTTCTCCCCGTGTTCGCTTGGGTTTCCTCCGAGTGCTCCAGTTTCCCCCACAAGTCCAAAGACATGCGGTACAGGTGAATTGGGCAAGCTAAAATTGACCGTAGTGTATGTGTGTGTGTGTGTGTATGAGTGTGTATGAGAGTTTCCCAGTGATGGGTTGCAGTTGGAAGGGCATATAGGGGATAAGTTGGCGGTTCATTCCGCAGTGGCGACCCCAGATTAATAAAGGGACTAAGCCGAAAAGAAAATGAATGAATGAATGGGTTAAAAATATTCTTTAACTGTATTTCAAATATATCATTTAAATGTACTTTAATAAAATACACGCTAAATGTACTTAAAATATGTCCATTTTAACCCAACTAAGTAAGCTACAACATATTTCAAATTGCTTAAAATTAATCTTAAGTATATATAAAATAACAATTAATATGATTGAAGTTGTTCCAAAATAGCACGTTTGATATCCACTTAGTATAGTACAATTAAAATATGATAATTACGTCTGAAAATGTACAACTTAAGTACACTTTCTTTTCACCGGAGTAAGCCGAAGGAAAATGAATGAATGAATTGACAGTGCTGGCATAGTTCACTCATAATATTAGGCATCATAAATGAGCTATGAATAACATGTTACAGCACTCATAATTGAAGTTACTATAGTAAATAACTGGAATGCAGTTTGTTACAGTTAGTAAAACATGGGAAATGACTAACAATCATAAATAATAGATTTATATTTTGACAATAATCATTATTGAGTGCTAGAGCTCACTGTTGCTATGGTTACTTCCGCAGACGAAGACAATTTCTGTGTGTAAGCGTTGCAATTTACCTACTGCTTTTACATTTTTAATACCTTACGTCTAAATTACTGAACAACCTTAATTTGACAGTCAATACATATTCAGTCCAATTTTATAGCAGTTTTTCATCTCTGCATAAACGCAAAGCTGTGCACACAAGTCAGCGTTCACTATTACACATTAATCGAGTACAGTATCATAATTTCCTTCATTTACTCTTTTCCAGCATGAAAAGAAAACCCCACCGCTCTCCCATGAGCTGCCGGTTATTCATTTGCATATATCTCGCGAATGCAATCATTCTGATTTAAGACTTTAAAGGCAGCATATGTCCAACTGTGTGCGGTTTTTTGGCCAGTGTGTGTTTTTGTTCTTCGTGTATATTTAGAGTTAACCAGCAATGGGTTGTGTCGAGGGGTCAGTTGCTTCAGGCTCTCAAACCCACTGGCTGATCAATGGAAAGAAAAACACAGACCTTGTAAATCCCTCGGGCTGTGTTTTAAAGCAGAGCTGAGTGTGGGCTGGGTCAGGGCTCACTATAAGAGCGCAGAGTGCTGTTTGCGTTTTTAACATGAATTAAAAAGTGCTTGAATGGTGTTGGCACTACATTATGTATTGTGCATGCTGTAATTTGGGTGGCATTAATGAAGAATACAAAGATCATTAGTCAGATCCCTTCAGATGCTGGTTTTCTGCTGTTGTATGCATTTGCAAAACTGCATCGCTTGGCTAGAATTAATGCAACCCCCATGGATTTGTTGTGTTATATTGATTAAAAGTTGTTGCGTTGAATTGACTTTCCAAATAAAAAATGGCATTGAGCTAGTCATATTTAATTATTGCCTGTTATAATGACTTGGCCAAAGATGTTAGGCTAAAGCTACATGTATACAACAACGATGAAGCCAAAAACTGAAAAGATTTTCCTTTGCATTTTAGAATAGGTTCACATTCACACAACAAGGCCAGTATTTGACGCTGTCACCTTGTCGGTAAATCGTAGACCTGTAAGGAAGTGGCAGTGTGCCGTTGGAAGCTCGGTGCTGGTGTGTATGTATAATTTGCTGTGTGTGTATGATGCTGTTGGTTGTATTGTGAAGTAAATTCACAATTTGCTAATGAAACTTGAAACATAATCTCTGTTAACGTGTTTTTTCCCAAGCGGTAACATCCCGCTGTCCCTCGTGAAGCCAATACTGAAGTAACAGAACCTGCAATTCATCAACTTGCCTTTGGGGGCTGGCTTCAGGAACACCAGATGTTCACTGACTGCAATGCTAAATTGGCCAGTTTTACAGCTTATAAAAACATGTTTACAGCCTGGTACAAAAGATGATTTTGGTGCATATAGCTAATATTACCCTTCATGACAACTGTAAGGGGGGTGAATTTTTTCAGAACTCATCTGTTTAATTTATATTAAGTTATATTAAGTCAGCATAATTAAGTCTGCATAATCATACTCACTTGAGCGAGAGCTAGGTCTTGCTGCTCGCTGCTTGCTGTCTCGTCACTTCAACTGATTCCGGCTGATTAGCCACTGAACTCGTCATATACATTGTATTTTTGTTTTGTTTCATGTGGCTTTACACCAGTGGTCTCAAACTCAATTCCTGGAGGGCCGCAGCTGTGCACAGTTTAGCTCCAACCACCTCCAGCTTCACCCGGTTAATAGTCTCAAGTAGTCTTGAATAAAATGGCGACAGTTGGCCACGCCTACTTGTAGCTTCATTTGCGCTCTTCAGAAACTTATGGGTGACGTCACGGATACTACGTCCATATCTTTTACAGTCTATTGTTTTTTCCAATAGTATCTGGATGCAGCCTTGATGAGGCAAGCTGAGGCTGCATATCTAAGTGATGCAATGTCAGACACAATGCACTCAATGGAGCTAGTGATGTCACTGTGAGGGGTAGGTTCAGATGAACGCATTAAAAAGCATTAGATTGCACTGCACAAAAGGATTGCACTGCACAAGGTCTGCATTCAGACCCCTCCCATTTTTTTTACACTTGGCTTTAATCTACAAGTCTCTACACTTCTCACATGCTATGGGTTGTAGCGAATTAGTTCAAAGTAAATTGAAGATTAATTTGAAGGGGGCTTTAGAAGAATCAATTCTTTAAATCCGAACAAACTAATCGTACAGCAATCGTTCAAACGGACAATTGACTTCAATTACGGCTATTGCGATCAAAAATAAAAATCTTTTTATGTTTAAGTGGGGTAGCAAGATTGAAGTTTAAGATATTAGATCAAAACATGCACAGGCACCTTTATTTATACAAAAAAAAAACTTTATTGACTAATCTAACAGAAACTAACACCTAACACAAACCACTGTTCATACAGTTGTAGAGAAGAGCACATTGCAGGTATACCATCAGTGCTGCACAAAACTGGTGTGCGGTGCCGACTGCTGGACACTCATAGCTTGTTAATCAGGGTTTAAATAAGTGGTATCACATCATCACAGCTCTTTTTACCCTTAGGTAACACAGATTTCACACACACCCATCAACTTGCTTTCAGTCAGCTTATCATCGGTGCATATATTAGTGTAATGTCTTCTCACATTAACTATTTATAGTCCATAAATGGCAAATAATTACACTTACACATAGAAACACCCTTAAATGAAAATGAAACTGATGTTATTGTTAATATGCAGGGTATAAGGTGAAATAATTTTCACAGTTTAAAGGCTCGTACACACCGGGACGCTTTTCGTTTGCATCTATCATCAGCGCTTTGTCTTCGGCACTTGAAACTAGCACACAGTTGGCTGTAAAACTGTACAAAGACACAAATTATTTTTTACACTCTGCTTGGTCTGTGTCAGAGTCGTACATGTACGACTGAATGCTGATCATCTCACTCCAGCTTTTTCTCTGTCTGCCTGTCAGACTCTGTTGCAAACGCAGAGCGGGTGAGCTCATGGCCCCGCCCCCTTGTTACGTTGGCGGGAAGCCGAAACTAATTTACATGTGAAGCAACACACCCCTAAATCAGCGACCTGTGGACACGCCCCCAACATGACACTTTTTAACACATTATAATAAAAAAATCTGAATTGTGTTTTAAACTGAACCTAAACTGGCACACTCAGAAGAACCATAATATTAATATTAAAGCATAAAAAAGAGGTAAACTATGTGCCCTTTAAATGACGCTTTTACGGCTGGCGTTTTGCGCATTGGTGTGCACGATCACATTGGCACCCTTTATTTAGTCACAAGGCATTAAACGTCGATGGAAAACGCTTATCACTTACAGCTTATGAATACTACTCGTTTAGAAGGGCTACTCATACATTGAGGTGTATTTAGAACCGATATTGTTATTCTACTTACACTACTTTTTTTTTTTTGGTAAATAATGGTACTTTTACTTGAGTATTTTCAGCATGTAGAGTGGGTGACTAGTATTGGTTCCTCCACTCTATGGTCAAGAGTTTATTCAGTTCAATTCAATTCACCTTTATTTGTATAGCGTTTATACAATGTAGATTGTGTCAGAGAAGCTTCACATAAAAGATCACAGTAAATAGGAACAGTGTAGTTCAGTTTGTAGTGTTTAAATTCAGTTGAGCTCAGTTCAGTGTGGTTTAATAATCACTACTGAGAGACCAAATATTGAAGGGCAAATCCAACGATGCGCAGCTCTACAGATCCCGAACCATGCAAGCCAGTGGCGACAGCGGAGAGGGAAAAAAAACTTCACTAATGGCGGCTGTGAAGAAAAAAAACCTTGAGAGAAACCAAGCTCAGTTGGGCACGATCATTTTAATTTCTCCGCTATTCAGCAAATGCGTTTTCACTTCCCATTATTATCATTAAACCTTTTTCATCCAAAACCACCTCAATGAGCATTTATGTTGTGCATATTAGGGGATTTTTATTCCAAATTTGTCATTTCCGTCACTAATTCCTCATGTGATATTCAAAATGTGTATTGATGCAGGGTTAAGGAAACCCAGCTATAATATTGTCATGAGGCACATATATTAATTTTGTATTGCCTGTATGTTTTTATAACTCTCAAATTGCCAGTAACCATTGACTTGCTTTTTATGAATCAAGTAAATTCTTTAATGTAAAAATCTTCTTTAATGTTGTACTAAAGAACCAACATTTACCAACATTTTGTATGGCCTCAAGGTAAGTAAATTAAAAGCAAATCTCTTTTATTAAGAAAACCTGAGGTGACATTATATGACATCCGATACTTCCTGAATTGTGGTATGCAAACAATAGATGGCTAATCAAGGAAGTAAAACACTGTTCTGTTGTTTCCTGTGAAAAAGACCAGTCCTCACTCAGTCTCCCATTTTAAATCCCATAACGTCATCCAGAGCCGAGACAGAACTTTGCAGATATTCTCTGGAACACCTGCGCCGCTGTGAGCTAATTAGATGTTAATGAGTGAATGAATAGAGTTGTGAGTCATGTCTGTTTACCCAGCGTCCCTCGGCTGATCACGATGAAGCATCTTGCGAATGAGTCTTACTTGAGACCCAGATTCAAATTAGACTGCGAGCAGACTTTATTTGTGAAGCCCACAGATGTTCGCTCAGATACAGCCAAATCCAGTGTAAAACAGGTAGTAACTATTGCAGATCAGAGGCTGCAAATTTGCCCATTGACTCAGAATTAGCGGTTAGATTTAGTGGAATCATATAGGGTTTTGTTTTTGGATGGAAGCAGATGTTGTTTACTGAAGGTCACACATGATTGTTTAAGAGGCTAATAACATCTTTATCTAATACAGTCTTTGTTTGAATCACAGGGACAAGCTTCATGTGGGTAGATGAAACTGTGATCAGTGGTGGAAAGAGTACTGAAAATCATACTCAAGTAAATGTACTATTACTTGCCAAAATATGTAGTGCAAGTAGAATAAAAGTATAGGTTCTACAGTAAATACACCTCTCAACGTATGAGTAGCCCTTCTAAATGAGTAGTATTCATGAGTTGTGAGTATTAAACTGTAAAAGTTATTTCACATAACACCCTGCAAAAAAAAAACACCAGTTTAATTGCAAATAATTAAACTTACACTTAGAAACACCCTTAAAATAAAATATTTAAGGGTATTTCTAAGTATAAGTGTAATTATTTGCCATTCATAGACTATAAATAAATAATATTTAATGTGAGAAGACATTACACTAATATATGCACCGATGATAAGCTGGCTGAAAGCAAGTTGATGGGTGTGTGTGAAATCATTGTAACCTAAAAATAGCTGTGATGATATGATACCACTTATTATGCACTTTGAACCCTGATTAACAAGCTATGAGTGTCCAGCAGTCGCCACTGCACACCAATCTTGTGCAGCACTGATGGAATTCATGCAATGTGTGCATTTGTTTGGAAACGTAACAGTCTGTAGAGCGATTAGTAATTGCTTAAGGACATTTGATGATTCCGGTAAACATACAATAGCCATCCTTTATCTTCTCATAAGTGACATACAGCCTAAACATGCACAATTTACTCATCTACAGTAATTTGAGTATTACATACTTATTTTAGACCACTTCTATTGAATAACCAATGTGTTTTTTTTGTGGTAAATCTTCATACCAAGTCATAGGTGTACATTTTTGGAAATTAAGATTTATATATCACAACAAATAAACTTTCCATTGTTGTATACTTTCTTAGGATATCACAATATTTGGCCAAAAATATACAAGCATTTGAATATCTGAAATCTGAGGGTTCAAAAAAATATAATTACTAAGAAAATCGCCTTTATAATTGTCTAAATGAAGTTCTTAGCAATGCATATTAGTAGTCAAAAAGTAAGTTTTGATATACTTACAGTAGAAAATTCACTAAATATTTTCATAGAACATGGTCTTTACTTGATATTCAAATGGCTTTTGCCATAAAAGATAAATTGATCGTTTTGGCCCATACAATTTATTTCTTGCCTGTTGCCAAAAATAAACACAAACTATTTAAGACCAGGGTCACATAAACAAAATGTAAAGTGGTAGTTTTTCAGTTCATTTGTGCTTTTCCTGGAAAGAAAATGTATATGTAGTATCTATAATATAATGATTGTTGCATTTTGCATTCCTATAAAATATTGTATGGTTGCGTCCGAAATCACCTACTACTCAGTATGTACTCCATTTGAATTTAAGTTTACAACTTGAGTATTGTTGCACTTTCTATAGAGTATGAATGTGAGTAGTATGAATGGAACTCGGGAGTACTACATCCGCCATTTTGTCATGATCACGTGACCTACCTGCGTCAGGTGGCGACGCTTCACTCCCGTTCATGAATTGTCTAACGGGGCATCATGGGATTGCGTAGCGTGCATCGGATGCACACTTCAGAATCTTGCCGGAAGTAGTAGGTCACCCGGGTACTTCTCCCATACTGTTTTTTCATACTATTCGGCTCAACTACTGTTTTTAGCATACTATAAAGTATGGAAGTATGCGATTTTGAACACAGCTTACACTACTGGTCAAAAGTTTTATTTATTTATTTATTTTTTTTTTAAGAAAATGATTCTGTTCATCAAGGTGACATTTTTTTAAATGTAAAAAAAATTGTTAAATTTGTTCAATTCATGCATTTGTTTATTTTCTTTTTGGCTTAGTCCCTTTATTGACCTGGGGTCGCCACAGTGAAATTACCCGCCAACTTATCCAGCATATGTTTTACGCAGCGGATGTCTTTCTAGCTGCAACCCATCACTGGAAAACATCCATACACTCTCATTCACACACATACTCTACAGTCAATTGTAGCTTACCCAATTCATCTATACCACATGTTTTTGGACTGTGGAGGAAACCCACGCGAACATGGGGAGAACATGCAAACTCCACACAGAAATGCCAACTGACCAGGCCGAGGCTCGAACCAGTGACCTTCTTGCTGTGAGGTGATCGTGCTACCCACTGCGCCACCACGTCACCTAAACTGTTCAATATTCATGAAAATGTATTACTCCAGTAATTTTTGCTTTTATTACTATAACCCTTAATAATAATAATAATAATAATAATAATAATAATAATAATATAGATAACCATAATAATAATTAATATTATAGTGATTTCTGTAGGATCATGTGACTCTGAAGACTGGAGTAATGAAGCTGAAAATTCATCTTTTAAATCACCTGAATAAATGATCAATTCAATTATAAACTACTTTTGAACAGTTATTTTTTATAGCAATAACATTTCACAATTTTTCAGTTTGTACTGTATTAATTTTTGATTAAATAAATGCTGCCTTGGTGAGCAGGATAAGCTTATCTTAAAACATTTAAAAATCATACTGACCCTAAACGTTTGACCGGTATGGTACGCCATCAGATTTTCTTTTTAAACCAGTTTTTTGGGTTAAGTTGTGCAAATACCATTTCTGCTATTTATACATATCAAATGTGTTCACACTTGGCAGATTTGTTTTGATTAAAATTGACATGTACACATAGAAACTTACACATAATATACACCAGGATTAAAATGCTTTTTTCCCCAAAAATGAGTTTAAAAATGAGTTTAAAAATGATAGACAAGGCACCTGTGATACTTTAGTGGACCACGCATTTTAAAGAGTTCAATTATCCTTTACTGCAGTGAAAAGGAGAAAACAATATTTAGCTGGTGATGAAAAAGCAGTGGCTAATTATTATACTTCAATAACAAAAGGGCTAAAGTAAATGAAATATGTTCCATTATTAAGGTTTCAAACAGTATTTCATATGAGTGTATCCGTGGCAACTGGGTATTCAAAATGATCTCATACTCGAGAAGAGAGAGCGATTTAGATTTAATACACAATGCTTTTTCATATTTTCCTAGATGCTGATAACGGTTTAACATCGGCTGACACATCACTAGCCTTGCTTTCCTCTTTGGCAGTCAGTCCTGTATTTCCACATATGTGGTTGTGGGCATCATTTTGGGCACCACAGATGCTGCAGATTCCACTAATTACAGTCTATCTCCATGACAACACGGTTTCTATACAGGGATTCGGCCATGTCAGAGGCTATTACGCACAAATTTGCTGAAACAAACACACACTGTTATGTAACCCCCCTCGGTCGGTGGTCGTCTTTAGGGTTATTTCTGAAGACAGTGTGCTGTGGCCTGAAGTGACAAGTGAAGGTGGCCACAGCAGGCGAATCGGACCTGATCACCATCAATAGTTGTAGTAACAGTGCATCCTGGAATATCTTCATGCACCATAACAGTTGTTTTCAAACGCCTTTAAAGGTGCCATATACTGCATTGATTTAATAAGTTAAATTGTTCACCGATATCTACATAGTATGTGGCTTAGGTAAGCTCAAATCTCCAGAATCTATTACCCCATAAATTGCCCCTAGACTCTGAAAGTCTTTATTGACCATATTTGGAACAGTCATGAATAATAATGAGCTCTCGACATGCAGCCTTTCCCTTTTTTCTCTTTCTTATGCCTCTTCGAGGTGGTTGAAAAAACATTTTTAATCCATATATCCACATTCTGTTGTTTAGCTGCCGAACTTCTAATGACTTGGCTGCTCATGCAAGTTCAGTTCAGTAGAACGTGACCTTAAGTACATGAAAATGTTGAGTGTTAATGAATAGACATGTCATGTGTACAATGCAGCAGTTTGTATTGTGTTAAAATGTGACTGTTTTTATTGTTTTCACACTCATGAATCACTCAGGAAACAATTATGTCTGAAGCCTCGTTTATACTCGACGCGTCCGCTAGTTCGCTTGAGTGCGCACGGCGAATGTGACGTCATCGCAGGGTTTGCGAAGCTTCACTTTGGGTGCGCGCAACATGATTTCGTCTGGCGGAGCGCATGTTTTTTTTTGAGACTCGAGTGAACAGTGCGCACTGCGCCGCGTTTGATTTGAGTTGAATATGAATCACTTTGAAGAGATTTTGTCTGAAACAGGTACGCCTGTACAGACATCTTTATGATCCGTGATCATAGAGATATTTGGATCAATAATTCTTGGCTAGAATTAGCAACAGCCGTGGGAAAGTAAAGGTTTTGTTAAAAGGTTTGGAAAAAACTGAGGGATACGTTTGTTAAAGCCAAAAGAGAATTTCAGTTTGTTGATGTAATTCCAACTGATACTGAACATTAAGTAGGGGCGGGGCTTTCTTTTTGCACCTCATTCCCTTGTAGAAATCTAATGGTAAGATGGGCATGGTTGAGAATATTGGGTAAAACTTTAGTTTACGTCATGATTCATGTAATAATCTACTGGCTTATTACATGCGTATTATTAATATATTATCTGTTCATTAGCAGTTATAAGGTGGGATCTTATTTTACACACCTGATCCTACCCAAAACAAACAGTAAACCCAACTTCTACCTTACTATTAATAAACAGCTAATTAGTAGTGCTATTAAGCTAGTAGTGTTAGTTAATGGTTTGTTAATACTGTGAATTGTGACCTAAATTAAAATGTTGCTTTAAATTTTTATATATACAGTTAAAGTCAGAATTTTTAGTTCCCCTGTATATTTTTTCCCTATTTTCTGTTTAACATAAGATTTTTTTAACACATTTCAGACATCATAGTTTTAATATCTAATTTATATTAACTGATTTCTTTTATCTTTGCCATGATTTTTCAAGATATCAGTATTCAGCCTAAAGCTATTTTAAAAAGCTTAATTAGGTTAATTAGACAAGTAAGGGTAATAAGTGAATCATTGTATGACAGTGGTTTGTTCTGGAGACAAACCCAAAAAATATTGCTTAAGGGGGCTAATAGTTTTGACCATAAAATGGTTTTCAGAAAATTAAAAACTGCTTTTATTCTATCCGAAATAAAACAAATAAGTAAAAATATTATAGGAAATACTGAATAATTCCTGTTAAACTTCATTTGGGAAATATTTGAAAAAGAAAAAACAAACTCACAGGCGGGCTAATAAGTTGAACTTCAACTGTATATATCCAAAATAAATATCCACAATCGCTGCATCAATACCTACCGGAGAGCTGAGAATCTCACATGCCTCCTGGTCGCTCAGGCTCTGATGCTGTCTGCAGGGGACAGCGCTCTGGGGGCCCAGGTGGCATCTGACCTTCACAGCTTCAACTCCACTGAGGTTGTAGAACTCGCTCTGCTCATAAGGACAGGGCCGTCGTCACAAACCCATCGATTTCATCAGCCTGGAGGCCAAGAGCACTGAGAGGCTCTTCATGTTAGATGACATGGATGCACCAGAGCTGTCCGCGGGGGCTGATAGGAAGACCTGTCTCAGGTGACTCTGACGGAGGTGTTTTTGTTGTTGATTACTGGCAGTCTAAAGGGGATGTTATTTATGTCTTGCCATTGGTGGTTTGTGGCTGGTTTTCACCAGGGAATGTTTAGTCGTGATCAGAGCACCTGTTGGAATGATGTGTGCGTACGAGCGTGTGTATGTGCGTATGTGCGTGTGTGTTTGTGTGTGTGTGTGTGTGTGTGTGTGACTAGATGAAAGTAAGGAGACATGATTAGATTAGTGGGCTTTTCAAATGAGCAAATGAGTCTGTCTGCCTGCTTGGTAGAGGTGTGAACCTACACTGGTCTCACGGTTCGGTTACGATTACCATGCCATCGATTCGGTTCAATTCGATATCTCGGTGGATCAGTGCATTGACGATGCTTTTCATAAACAATTTGATATTTTGCTTAGCAACACAGTAATTCTTGTATTCAAATGTAGGATTTATAAGTATATTTATATTTATCTTTTATTTGTAATACAATTTTCTCCTTTAATACAAGCAGTCAGATATATGAACTGTACCTTTAATTTTACCTGCTCAAAGAAAACACTCTTTTTGAATGTATCAATCAAAGCTAAATACACGCACAGATAACATGAGCATTTATACCAAATAAACAAACGTAAATAATATCCCACATGCTTTTTGAGTGTTGTCGAGCGAAAGTGTTGAGTGTTGTCGAGAAAAGACTGCGATTTGGCTCTAACGGTCAGCACGGCTCTGGCGCTGTTCAGCAATCAGTGACACAGACACTGATGTTAAACGGCCGCGGCAATCAGCTGATCCATTTTAGACAGTGATGCAGTGAAGAAAACTCGGTCTGCAGACACACTCGTGTATGGATCCACAAGTGATATTATTATTGTTGTAACAGCAGAGAGGAGATAAAACATTACATCACAAACACACCTGCAGGTCAAAGCAGCCACAGAGAGAGAGAGAGAGAGAGAGAGAGAGAGAGAGAGAGAGAGAGAGAGAGAGAGAGAGAGAGAGAGAGAGAGAGAGAGAAATGGAGTTTACTTTTATTTTCTGATGTACCTCCCTGTCAGTGAAAGACTGTCCAGCAAACCAGTGAATTGTGCACAGTTATCTGCTTTTTAAATAGTTGGAGCATTTTAATTACTCGCGGTCTCCTCCCTCGCCATAGTAAGCTACCTCCATATAACGCATATGTGATAAATGACGTCAGTGCATAATAACTGGTTATGATTATTGCTGAACCGATACCGAATTGTCCACGTCTGCATCGCGGTCCATCGAAGAAACAATTAACTTTTACACCCCTACTGCTTAGTAACATGTCTCCATTTATCCATCTATCCATACACCCACACATCTACCTACCTATTTACGTACTCACTTACTTATCGACTTACTCATTCACTTACCTCCTTACTTACTTACCTACCCACATACTCACTCACTTACCCACCTACTCACTTACTTCCTTATTCACTTATCCGCCTACTTACCAAATTACTCACTTACCCTTATACTCACTTACTTACTTGCCCACTAACCCACTTACTCACTCACCTACTTATTTATCCACCGACTTACTCACTTACCCACTTACACACCCACTTACTCACTCACTCACTTACTTACCTACTTACTTACTTACCCATATCATACCCATTTACTTATTTATCCACCTACTTACTCACCCACTTACTTACTCACTTATATACCCACTTACTCACTCACCTACTTATTTATCCACCGACTTACTCACTTACCCACTTACACACCCACTTACTCACTCACTCACTTACCTACCTACTTACTTACTTACCCATATCATACCCATTTACTTATTTATCCACCTACTTACTCACCCACTTACTTACTCACTTATATACCCACTTACTCACTCACTTACGTACCTACCCACTTACTCACTTACCCATGTATCATACCGACTTATTTATCCACCTACTTACTCACTTAGCCACTTACTTACTCACTCACTTACCTACTTACTCACTTAATTACTCACTTACTTACCTACTTACTTATTTATTTACTTACCCATGTATCATACCCACTTCCTTATTTATCCACCTACTTACTCACTTACCCACTTACCGACTCAATTACTTACTTACCTACTTACTTACTTATTAACTTACCGGTGTATCATACCCACTTAATTATTTATCCACCCACTTACTCACGCACTTACTCACTCACTTACCCACCTACTCAATTACTTACTTACTTACCTACTTACTTATCTATTTACTTAACCATGTATCATACCCACTTACTTATTTATCCACCGACTTACTCACTTACTCACTCACTTACCCACTTACTCACTCAATTACTTACTTACCTACTAATTTATTTACTTACTCACTCACTTACTTACCTACCCACTTACTCACTTAACCATTTACTTATTTACTTACCCACTTACTCGCTTACCCACTTACTCACTTACCTACGTACTCACTCACTCAATTACTTACTTACCTACTTACTTATTTATTTACTTTCCCATGTATCATACCCACTTACTTACTCACTTACCCACTTACTCAATTACTTACCTACTTATTTATTTACTTAACCACTCACTTACTACCTACCCACTTACTCACTTACCCATTTACTTATTTACCCACTTACTCGCTTACATACCCACTTACTCACTCACTTACCCACTTACTTACCTACTTACTCACTTACCCACTTAGTCACTCACTCACTTAATTACTTACCCACTTGCTTACCCAATTCCTAGTTTTCTTACCCACTTACTCACTTAATTACCCACTTACTTATTTACTTACTCACCCACTTACTTTCTTACCCATTTACTTACTTTCTTACTCACTTACCCACTTTCTTACTTTCCCAATAACTCACTTACTTCCCCACTTACTTTCTCACCCATTTACTTACGTACTTACCCAATTACTCACTTACTTACCAACTTACTTATTTACTTACCCACTTACTTCCTCACTCACTTACTTACCCACTTTCTTTCTTACTTACCCACTTACTTACTTGTTTACTTACTTAACTGCCTACTTACTTATTTACTTACCCACTTACTTACTTACTTTATCACACACTTACCCACTTTTTTCTCTTACCCACTTACTCACTTACATACCCACTTATACTTACCCACTTATATTTATACTTATACTTACTCACTCACTTACTTACTTACCTACTTACTTTCCTACACACTTACTTACTTAGCCACTAATTATGAACAATACTTGTACAGCATTTATTAATAATTTTTCTGCATTTACAAATGCATTGTTAACATCCAAATTCATGCTTGCTAACATTAGGTAATGCATCGTGGATTAACATTAACTAACAATGATTAACTTTATTTTCATCTAAATTAATGTTAACTAACATCAACATGTACTGTAATAAATGGTGTTGTTCATTGTTTGTTCGTGTTACTAAATGCATGGACTAACATTAACTAATATAACCTTATTGTAAAGTGTTAAGGATAAATCTGTGCTTTGTTCCATCTTATTTAAATATGTCCATGTAAAGAAAAAGATAACCACTTCTAGAACTAAATGCAAACACTGAACAAAATACACATCCCTTTACCCATCATATTTACTCATGATACTAATCACATATCTATTTACATGCAATCAAGCAATATTCTGGCTTCATCGTCTCTTCTGTAGCAGTATTGTTACCCTGAGATGTTCCACTGTGTTTCTAAATTCCTCCTCAAATCCCACGATCTCCAGCTGTCAGACGAACACGACTTCTGATGCTCCTCAGCATGCTTTAAGATGTTAATCTATGGCTGGATCGTCTTCTCTCGGCGTCTCTGGACTAGTTAAAGTTTGTTTCCATTAATTAGAGCCGAATGTTGCAGAGGTAATGCGTAGGAGTGACTCCCCGATGGGAGAAACGCTTTTTTTGGGATTGAGAAGCATTAGCACATGTCCATTTCCAGCAGAGCGTGGAAACCAAAGTGCACAAAATTCTCCTTGTCTTATGTTTGAGAACCACAGGGTATAAAGTGTTGAAGTATCATATTAAACACTTTTTATGTCTCATTCAGTCATTATATTTCATAGGAATGCTCTGAATATTGTTCTAATATGCTTTAGATTACATTTTTAGGGGCTTATGGATATATTTTCTTTTCAAAGGCTTGATGGCTCAGAGTTATCAAATGCTAGACATGTTTGGTACAGACGTTTTGGAAATTTCTGCCAATATAGACACCCGATATGTTGCCCATCAATTTTTCTGTGGTGTTTATTTGTGAATAAACAGAGCTTTGAATAATATATTGAGGAAAAGAGAAGGGCCTCTGGAGGACAGATGTGAGTTTGTTGGTATGGAGGTGAACATGCAGTGTCACTGAATAATGTAGTGAAAGGAAGTGTGTTTATAATGCAACCATGTGGAGTGCTTCATTGACTTGTCTGGCATCAAAAATCATAAATGATGTGTTTTTAGAAATATATAAACAATAAAAGATTTATTTATTTATTTAATTAAATATTTGTTTATTTATTTATTTATTTATTTATTTATTTATTTATTTATTGCACTTCTATTGTTTATTATTATTATTAACTGCAACAAAGTTTTGAGGTTTAACTTGTAAGAAAATAAACACGAAAAAGGTACAACTCAAATAAAATGTTTAATTGTAGACACTTAAGCAAAAATAACTATAAAACTCATATTCAGTTTTTGTATATAAAAATATTATATAAATATTATATGTTTTATATATATATATATATATATATATATATATATATATATATATATATATATATATATATATATATATATATATTGAAACTTTTTAAAAATTGTACTTCAATAATTTTCTCATGAATATGCATTAATGAAAAATAAAATATATAAACATTAAATACAATTAAAATGAAAACTATATAGAAATTTAGGAAACAAATTACATTTACTAAAACAAAATGGGAAATTAAAAAATGAAGTCACAGCAAAACACTAAATAATAAATCATACTTACCACTAAAATAGCACAGCAGTGTATTTAGGTGTGTTAAATAAATTACAGTTCACTTCAAATATTATCATTTTGGCTCTTTGGCTTTGGCTGGAAGTTTCATTACTGCTCAAGAAAAAACAGGGCTGGGCAATATGGCAAAAATGCAATCTTAATAATTATTTTCCATATTGAACGATAACGATATATATTTCAATATAAGTTGTAAGAACGCTCCTATCGGTCGCCGATCACAATCAGCCAATAATTGCTTGGGGGGAAGGGGGTGGGGGGGTGGTTGATTGGCAGTCTCCACAAAGGCCCCGGATACTCACCGGTAGCCTGTGCTCTGTGGATATTTGTGGAAAATATGATTTCTTTAACTTACTTGCCCTATTCGAAGAGCTCAGACAACAGCTGCCGATGTATCATACCATCCATAAGCAGGAATATTCTACAGGCTTTACATTGTGTAAATGCTAGATGTTCCTCTTAGCAGCATAAAAAAACGAAATTGTAAATGGAGGTGTCTCACGTCTTGTTTGATAAGAGGGTTTGTCTGTGCAGAATTCAATCATAGAGCTGAATTGAACAGTATGAACTATAAAATGTAGTAGTAGACTACATTTACTACTAGTAATAATAATATTAAGAACAACAGCAACTTTTGTATTATTTCTCTGTAACATTTTTCTGAAATGGTACAGCTGTAACCTAACCTAATGTTTTTGATTTAATACATGTTATTGTAATAATAACAATTATTATAATTTTATCTTATTAATAAAATGGTATAAAGACATTTCTCTGATGCACTAAAGCCCCGAGACTGTGGACTGCTTTCTTCTATTAGAGAGTGTATTACAGAAATATGAGCTTGCTGATTTGAAGCAATATTTTAGCTATTGCCTTTTTTCTTGCATTTTTTTTCTGCCTAAAGTTTTCTAGAACTACATTTACATTTTTTTATTTATTTTCATTTTTCAATGAACCTATTATAATGAAAACATAAGAATTTATAACACAATGCAGTATAATGCCAAGCTGCACCTGCTTTTTCCTTGATTTTCTCACTGATGAATTGTGCTCTATCCGTTGAGCAACAGTATGTTCATTAAAGAAAATCTGATTCATTCACAACATTTAATAATAACATTTAATTGAAATGTGCTTTTTTGTAGCTTAACAATAAATCAAATGACAATGTGTATTTAAGACATTATCCTTTCTTATTAGACATTCTGCCTCTCTCTCAGAGGGCCAAATCAAAGGCTATCATGGGCCAACCTTTGCCCGTGGGCCGTATAGTTTTGGGCATTTCTGCCCTAAACTGTTCTTATTAACTAACCAAGTTTTAATAATTATAATTCCTTACATTTATATAGCGCTTTTCTAGGCACTCCAATCGCTTTACACATAGGGAGGAATCTCCTTATCCACCACCAGTATGCAGCATCCACCGGGATGACGCGACGGCAGCCATTGTGCACACCACACACCCATCCAGGTATTGACCTGCAGCCCTGCTTAGCTTCAGTGGGTGACCATGTGAGAGTTGCACAGTGCTAGCTACCGGCTTTTTACTTTAGTATGTTGCTTGTCAATAAATTTAGTTGTCATATGATATTTGTAATATGTATTTATAAAACTTGATTAATAAAGACTCAATTAGAGCTTGTAATTGGTGATCGGTATCGGTATCAGCCGATATAGCTTCAAGTGATTGGTAATCGGTGATCGGCCCCAACAATCCTGATCGGAGCACCTTTAATAAGTTGTTAATGCTTCCAGATTTAAAAGAGTACCGGACAATGACTCAAGTCACAGAAATCAGAGGGTCTATTAAATGGCAAAACATATTTTTAACACAGGCTCATTCTGAAAACAAATCCCAGGAGGTACGTATTTTTTCAGTTTTTGTTTTCACGAATCAACCAGAGGCCGCTGTGTACGCTTTTTCAGATCTCAAATTTCTCTCACAAAAGCCATTCGCACCTGCTGTTCTCGCATAAACCCTCCAGAGGCCACTGTTGACTGACTGACTGACTGACTGACTGACTGACTGACCGACCGACCAATCTACTGACCCCCCCTCCAAACCCAGCCAATTTTATCGATTGACCCGCCCACTCATTTCCCTAAACCCAACCAACAATTTTCAAAAGCAATCCAGAAAAAGAAAAGCCTTCGTCTGATATATACCACATTTTCAGATTTTACCACATTCTCCCCCTGTTATTTACTTGTTTATTTTATTTTTTGGATTCTGTTTTTGTCTAACCCGCTTTCTGGAACCGTTCTTCACCATACTCAAACCCCGTCCTCATGGTCAATTCCTCCCTGCGTCTCAAGTCCGTCGATGTACATAATGAGCTAACTGGACAAACTGGTTGCAGCGGAAAAGTCGTCCACACGAAGGTAAGCAGACAGCTGGTAAGCTCTAAAAGCAATGGTGTCATACCGCCCTGTAGCATTCGTTTAAACAATGAAATGCAGCCATACGTACCTCAGACTACATAATTTGCGGTCTCCAGAAACGTATATAGGGCTATGTTTTCAGAATGAGCCTGTCTTGCATATTTTCAGCCGATAAATGTTTGTTGGCCGGAAATTCAGTACGTCAGTATATTCAGTACATTCAGTAAAAAGTCCAGAGCTTATAATTCTTATTGACATAAATTTCATTGCGATTCTAGATAATATCGTTTATTGGCCAAGCCCTGAGAAGATTCAACACATCACTAATCTTAGTTAGATTTCATTCTGATGACAAAAAATCTATCTCATTGTTACTGTTGCCTACTGTTGCTTTTGTTTATTAATAATGTTCATGACACATTTCTCTCTGTGACAGCAGTTTCCGTGAATGTTCTCTCTGTGCGTCTCTGTGGGTGTTTCTGTCAGCTAAATGCCAGCATTGTCATGTTTTGCCGTCTCTGGAACAGGTGTTTTCTGACCGTTCTGCTGTTCTCCGTAAACTCCGTGAATGATTGAAGCCTCGTAGAGCTCAGAAAAAGAGACTGTTGATGAAGTGAACTCTCGCTTTCACACAGTGGATGGAGAGAAGTGTGAACAGATTGATTTCTGTCTTTGTGCAGAGAGATTAGATAAAACAAAAGCTTCTGATCACCTCTGTATGTCTTAGAGGCAGGATGGCGGGTTTGATGAACCATCACAATTAATCAATATTTAATCAACTGGTGTGAAAGGAAGACCTGCAAGGCACATTTAAAAACGATCCATGTCCGATTTAAGGTCTTAGCATGGTAATGTATGGATCAATAATTATTTATTGTGAATAAAATGTCATTTATGCAACTACGGCAAACAAAAAAAAGTTGGAACCACTGTCTTAACTTTGAGTGAAAAGTTAGTTTTAGAAGTTTTTATTTAATTTTATACATTAATATATTCATTATTAGTTTGTCTATCTTTATTATTGCAGTGCTGTTGGTCATGTTTTTGCAAAACATGATGATATGAGATACAAAGTGGATATTGAGGTTTTAATGACCATATCAACAATGTCCTGCAAATCAATGACTACATTTACATGGATATCAGCAATCAAATTATTTGCCTTGATCTGAATAAGACAATAATATGATTAAGATGTTTCCATGAGTTGCTTTTTGAATGTTCCTTTCATGATCCCGTTTTACATGTTACAGAACATAATACCATTAAAGTCTTTGTGTCACCATGCTATCCACGTTTCCTCCGGAGTGTCATGTACTTCTTGTTTCATTTTTAATTCTTTGACTTTTACTGCAATTCGGCACTTTCAATTTCATTCAGGAACATTTCATTCATGCCCCTTGACAAACTGAGGTATTGGATGCTAGTATGAAGTAAGTAAGCACTGGTGTTTTAATTAATTTTGATGCCGCACACTGAATGGAAAAAAAAAACCTCAAGAAAAAAAAAGGGTATGTGTATGTGGTTCTTTGCTGACTCGGTAGGTGCAGAGAATAGTGTCAAACAGCCGTGTTAGCTACATTTGGAATCCCAGATTTTATATGGTCTCCGATGTTTGAATTCCACCTGCTGTATTGTGCCCTATTCAGTCTATCCTGTTTTGCTTTCCGCGACTGAGATCATGAATCCAGCCATGTGAGGTCTGTTTGACTGAAAGTCAGTGGTTTGGAAGGGTGAGACGTGGAGCAGTTATTAGGATCATGAAAGCAGGAGACACAGGTGTCCTGAGAGAAGCAGTGGGGTTAATACTCATACACTGACAGAGGTGTGAGCATTTGAGTGTGAGTGTGTGAGCTCTTCATGCTGGGTTGTGTTTGTGTGATAGTGTTTGTGTGTGTGTGTTGTGTTTAAATAGGCTGCCATTTTGGTGACAGCAATGGGCTGTGTTCACACTTGACTCTTTCACAAAAAATTATGTATGCCTCTATTAATAGAGGCGTCTAACTGTTTAAACATAGCTCATTCTCACCTCACAGAAATAGCAGGGCACTTTTGAGAGAGCTGGTATTTCCAGCTGTACAAAAATCTGTTTTCTATTGAGAACGACATCTGTGGAGCACAATGGTTTGACATCATGATGAAGACTGAGTTCTTAAAGGGATCGTTCATCTAAAGATGGATTGTGTCACCATTTACTCACTTGTTTCAAACTTGTTTTCTTTTTTCTTTTGAATTGAAAAGGAAGATATTTTGATGAGTGTTGGAAACCAATTACCACTGACTTCCATAGTATTCTCTTACTATGTAAGTCAATAGCTACTGGTTCCCATTATTCAAAATACCTTCTTTTGTGTTCATTAGCAAAAAGAAACTCACTCAGGAACCACTGTGGAACCACTTGAGGGTGAGCAAATGGTGATTTAGAATTATGTGTGTGTGTGTGAATGAGGTGTCTTTATAGTCCTTGTAATCAGTGCATCATGAGCTTCCAACTGTGTGTGTGTAATCAGGGGGAATCAGGAACTCGTGTGTGGGTGCAAAGACTTCTGGGAGTTGTATTTCATATAGTGGCAGATGTGCAGTTCTCCGGCGATCTTAACAGGCTAGATCACTGGTGATCAAGACAGTAATCAGTCTCTCAGTATTTTTTCACATCCTTTGTAAAGTCATAGAAACAATATTAAGTTTTTCTTCACCACTACAAAGGTTTACCAAACTTTGATAGCTTCCACTTTTGAGAAGCCTTACTCAGTGTTATACACTGAAGAAAATGATTCATTGGATTTACAGTTTTCTTTGCACTGGCTGCAAACAATTTAAATGGGCTGATTTTAAACAAACAACTTAAGTTGAACATTACTAAATAAAATTTTGTTTATTTAAATTCATTCCATATAAATAGTTTGCAACCAGTTACTATAAATAAATTGAGTAAATCCAATGAATATTTTTTTCAGTGTAGTATTTATTAATAGTTTTATTTTTTTAAATAGATGTTGTTTATCCATCAATTTCAGTAACTCTTTATTATTTTCGATTCAGTTTTAGTCATTTAAGTACTTCAATTCAAGAGTTCACACTTGACTGATGATTGGCATGCTGTCCCGGGAGAGAGTCCTGAGCTCATAAGATCCTCGAGCCCGGGGCTCCCTCCCATTTACAAGGCGAGAGGGGAGATTGAGCTTAGAAAGATCTTGAGAACTCCCCCGCTGTAGTAGCTAATGAACAGATAGTGATTGCTCTAAAGATATAACTACTTACTAGGACCATGTCTATGGTGCTGATTTGGATTCGTCAATGAACTTAAGTTGCATGTTTTTGGACGGTGGGAGGAAACCGGGGAACCCGGGGGAAACCCACATGAGCACAGGGAGGACGTGTAAACTCAACTGGCTTGGTCAGGACTAGAACCAGTGACGTTCTTGCTGTGAGGCAACAGTGCTAACCAATGGGCCACCGTGCCATCCATCTAGGAAAGGAGGAGGAGTAGGGGTAGAAGGGGGGCTGTTATATGGAACTTAGGGTATTTATGGTGGCTTAGGAATCGTCTGATTGGTGAATCATAAATTAAATAAGCAAGCAATTATAAGCACGTGATCCTCTCGAAATTAGTTTATAAATAAACTTTACTTAAAACTTATGTCTAATCTTGACATATCTTGAGATATAATCTTGACTTCAATGATGATTTGAAGTTAAACTATGCTGTCCTAGACTTTCTAAATTGTCATTTCTCCCTGTTAATGATCAGTTCCACATAGTTTGGAGGAGTGAAAATCCCACATTCAGACGTCTCTGTGAAGATGAGAGCCGTCCAGTCTGAGGGACACAGATCAGGCTGATGAAGAGGTACAGCGGTGCCCGAGAGCAGTGACTCACACAGCCTGTGCCATTTCTTTTTATTCTACTCTATTAATCTCTTGTTTTGGGTCTGTAGCTTCTCTCACGCTCTCTCTCCCCTCTCATTTCCTCACTCTTCATCACTTTAACTCTGCCTTTCTTCTTCCCTGCCTTTCTCTGCCCCTCGTTTTCAGTCCTTGTCTAATCTTTTTCTTCTTTTTCCCGTGGTCCTCCAACTCTGCTCCTCCTACGCTTCGTGTTGCTGCCGACTGCCTCTGTAATGCAGTTCATTACTGTCTATTACTGTGAGTCACAGCTTGACTGCGCACACACACAGGTGTGTTTCCCTGTGGACGCAGCGATCGCACAGCCGCAGGCATCCACACATACTCCTCCTCTCAAAGAGATTGATTTCAGCCGTCATTCAGTCTGTCAGTGGATGTATAGTCAGTTTTGCAAGTGTGCTGGTGTAATGTCAAAGCAAGCACTTTTTTATTTATTTATTTAAATTTTCTGTTATGGAGAGTCTAATTGGATGTTGCCAGGTTTAAGATGAGACATGACAGGTGAATAAGGGAAAATGTTTAGGTAATTGTTTGACTAGAAGATATGAGCAAATTTAATTAAGACTTTTTTCAGATGACAGTTTGCAAATTAATCAGCATCTAATTAAATATGTACTAATTTGCATAACATTATAACTTGCATAATATTGTGACATTATAAATGTCTTTAGTGTCATTTGTGATCAATTTTACTTTGACCCTAGTGTACAAAATGTACTGCTTTCTAAAACAAAATAAACCTTTCTGACCCCAAAAGTTTTTCTAAAAAGTCAATTAATTGAATGTTTTCAATGTTATATTTCTGTTCCATCTAGAAAACAGTACATAGAAAACTTATAACAATATTTGAGTGCATCATTTCTATATTTTTTTTCAGGAACACATACTGTACAGTGCATCTGGAAAGTTTTCATAGGGCTTCACTTTTTCCACATTTTTTTATGTTACAGCCTTATTCCAAAATGGATTAAATTCATTTATTTCCTCAAAATTCTACACACAATACCCCATAATGACAATGTGAAAAAAGATTTTTTTTAATTGTTGCAAATTTATTAAGAATAAAAACCTGAAAAATCACATGTACATAATTATTCACTGCCTTTGCTCAATACTTTGTTGATGCACCTTTTCAGCAATTACAGCCTCAAGTCTTTTTGAATATGATTCCACAAGCTTGTCACACTTGTCTTTGGGAATTTTTGCCCATTCCTCTTTGCCGTACCTCTCAAGCTCTATCAGGTTGGATGGCGAAGCGACGGTGTACAGCCATTTTCAGATCTCTCCAGAGATGTTCAATAGGATTTAGATCTGGGCTCTGGCTGGGCTACTCAAGGACATTCACTGAGTTGTTGTGAAGCCACTCCATTGATATTTTGGCGGTGTGCTTTGGGTCATTGTCCTGCTGGAAGATGAACAGTCGAGGTCAAGAGCACTCTGAAGCAGGTTTTCTTTCAGGATGTCTCTGTTTCTCTCCATCCTGACTAGTTGTCCAGTTCCTGGTGCTGAAAAACATCCCCACAGCATGATGATGCCACCACCATGCTTCACTGTAGGGATGGTATTAGCCTGGTGATGTGCGGTGCCTGGTTTTCTCCAAACGTAACACCTGGCATTCACTCAAAAGAGTACAATTTTAGTCTCATCAGTCCAGAAAATTTTGTTTCTTATGGTCTGAGAGTCCTTCAGATGCCTTTTGGCAAATTCCAGGCTAAAGAGTGGCTTCCGTCCGGCCAATCTACCATACAGGCCTGATTGGTGGATTGCTGCACAGATGGTTGTCCTTCTGTACGGTTCTCCTCTCTCTACAGAAGAACGCTGGAGCTCAGACAGAGTGACCATTGGGTTATTGATCACTTTGATCATCTCCCTGACTAAGGCCCATCTCCCCCGATCACCCAGCTTAGATGGCAGGCCAGCTATAGGAAGAGTCCTGGTGATTCCAAACATCTTCCACTTATGGATGATGGAGGCCACTGTGCTCATTGGAACTTTCAGAGCAGCAGGAATTTTTCTGTAACCTTCCCCAGCCTTGTGCCCCAAGACAATCCTGTCTCGAAGGTCTACAGACAATTCCTTTGCCTTCATGCTTGGTTTGTGCTTTGACATGTACTGTCAACCTTGGGACCTTATATAGACAGGTCTATGCCTTTTTTCAATCATGTCCAATCAACTGAATATACCACTATAGGTGAACTCCAATTAAACTGCTGAAACATCTCAAGAATGATCAGTGGAAACAGAATGTACCTGAGCTCAATTTAGAGCTTCACAGCAAATACTGTGAATACTTATTTGCATGTGATTTTTCAGGTTTTTATTCTTAATAAATTTGCAACAATTTAAAAAAAATCTTTTTTCACATTGTCATTATGGGATATTGAGTGTAGAATTTTGAGGAAATAAATGAATTTAATCCATTTTGAAATAAGGCTGTAACATAAAAAATGTGGAAAAAGTGAAGCGCTACGAATACTTTCCGGATGCACTGTAGTTAACTATTAAATTAGCATTAGTAATACATTGTGTTAATGTTAATACAGTAGTTATGTTACTTTGCCAAAAACTGAAACCAAAAATGCTTTTTAATAATTAATTATGATTTATTATTTATCAATAATTTAAATAAATGTTCTAATTTAAAGACGTTTTCAAATTGAACTTAATAACAATTAGTAACTTTAATAACAATTTCAGCAGCTAAAAATCTGGTGCATCCTTAGTTTTTTTTTATTTTGCTGCTGGGCTGGAAAAGACATCACAGATGAATATGTAAAAATATTAAATGAATTGCTTAACTAATAGATATAAATACATCATGTGTAACAAAATAATAAATAACATGGTAAAACATAATAATTAAAAACATAAATGTGTATTTTTTGAAAATCTGCTTTCCACTTAAATAAAGGCATGACATTGAAGCAGAATCTCAAAATGAATAAACGATGATTTTGGCTTTTGTGTCTTGCCTTTGCACCACCAAGACAATTGGAATATTTGTCACAAGGACAATAAACCCACAGATGCCTTTCAAATAAACTGATAGGAGTCATTATAATAAAATATCGGATCAGCTTTCATGACAGAATGATCATGAGAGGCTTGTGGTCATTAGTGTGCCATTAAGACTAGCATGTAAAGCTACACCACATGATTTATAGAGGGAGTACGTCTAATTTGATGCTCATTAAATCCCCAATGTGTCTGTCAGGTGCTCTTAGTTCAGCATTATTGAGTGGAGGTTGTTAGAGTTGAATCAGATCAACCCTTAATGTCGCATAATGGGATTTCCCATACATTATTTCAATTATTTCATTATTTCTTTAGTTAGACACACAACTGATCTTATTCATATGAGGGATATGAATGTACATGGATGTTTCAGTAACACTTTATTACCAATTCTCAGTATTGTTTACCGCCTTATTACATGCCTATTGTTAAGATATTTAGTATTATTAAGTAGGATTTATTCTAATTTCCTAAAATCACCAATACCTAAACCTAACTAATAGTATATATATATATATTTTTTTTTTTAATATATTTTATAATATACTGTTTATTTTTTCCCCAATTTCTCTTTAACAGAGATTTTTTCAACACATTTCTAAACTTAATAGTTTTAATAACTGATTTCTAATAACTGATTTATTTTATCTTTGCCATGATGACAGTAAATATTATTTTACTAAGTATTTTTTCAAGACACTTCTGTACAGCTTAAAGTGAATTTTAAAGGCTTAAGAAGGTTAATAAGCTTAAGGTTAGGGTAATTTGGCAAGTTATTGTAAAACAATGGTTTGGTTCTGTAGACAGACGAAAAAAAATTAGCTTAAACGGGCTAATAATTTTGACCTTAAAATGGCTTTTAAAAAATTTTAAACTACTTTTATTCTATTACCAAAATAAAACAAATAAGACTGTCTCTAGAAGAAAAAATATTATCAGACATACTATGAAAATTTCCTTGCTCTGTTAAACATCATTTAGGAAATATTTAAAAAAGAAAAAACTGTATATTCAACTGTATATGTATATGTATGTATATATGTATGTATATATGTATGTGTATATATATGTATATGTATGTATATACATACACACATATATATATATGTGCGTGTGTGTATGTATGTATGTATGTATATATGTATGTATACATACATACAATACCTTACTCAAACAGCAAATTAGAAGTTTATTGATTAAAAGTCTTAGGTAATGGTTTTTTAATAGCGAGAATTGTAACTTAAAATTATGTAACTGATGTTTCTTGTGCATTTCATGCTGTTGTGCATTTTCTCACTGAAGTGTTATCAGACCTTTACAGAATAAGAAATAATCGCAATATACTAATTTGGTGCTCAAATTGTGGCATTGCTTCAATATAGAAAGTAAAAAAAGTATTTAGATTTTTTTTTACGTAATGGTCATATGAATCTTTTATAACATTTAACATGTTTATTGTCGTTTCTGAACCACTTATCATAACATTGCTAAACAAAAGTATTGCTTACTAAAAAAAAATGCTACTGATCCCAAAAACTGAAAAAAAAGATCAAATAAAAATCTTCAAAAATGTCAAAATGTAAATTCAAAAGAATGATGTTTGCTGTTTGTTCAAACTATTTATTTAAAACAAGCTGAGACAACATGCACATCATCTATATGCTATAGAGCTGCAGGTTAACTATGTTTGTAAATAATATCTTTAACTGTTACAAGCTATTAGTGACTTAGTTAATTAGTTAAAATTGTGCTTAATACCATCTAAAATTGTAAATAAATAACATGTTAACTTCATTTTTTCACGTTGTCCCAACAGAAATGTATTCTGTGGAACCCAGCATTTTTTACAGTATAGCTTCTACAGTAACTTAAACTTTTTTATCTAGAAAATAAAACATCAATAGAAAAAATCTGAGTGGAATATCTAGCAAATGTTTTTGTGCATAATTTAGTCAAATGTTACAAACACATTGCCTTTATTTCTGATACACATAGCTATTAAATTATCATTAGAAAACCAAAGCCGTTTTCAGCCATTGTTAGCTGGCAGATTGGTTACGTGCATTATTTTCTGCATGATACTGTTGAAAACATCGTACCAAGCATGAGAACAGTATATTGTGGGTGTATGGATGCATACAGGATGGCGTGCGCAGCAGCAGAAGCACTGAGAGATTATGTAAATACATCTTCAGGAGTGTTCAGCTCACTTCTCAACTGCACGGCGCTTTGTCTGCACATTTGTTGCTCTCTGGATGATAGAACCGAGAAACACAGGAAGTGGCAGTCCTCAGAGATCCTCTCAGGGCTTTACTGTTTAAATCAGAGCCTCTTTTGGGAGAGGACAGTAATCGTGCCGAGTTCTCAAGGGGAAAGCACTCAGCAGCCACTTAGATGATTCATCTTGTTGTATAGTGTGAAATTAGTGGTGTAGATTAGCAACATATTTGCAGCTTGTTGATCAGGTCTTTTTCTGCATCACTGGCTTCTACAGCTTAATGAAAACCAATGTGGTTGACTTTCTTGGCCCTTTCTTGGGTGTTGATCTCCAGTTTGCATGGATCTCCTATTCATGCATGTGCATTTTAACTGTCTAAATATATAAAACAAGATGAAAATGCTTAAGCCGCTGCTCCCGGTGGCACAGACTGAGCTATAAAAGTGCTATTACCGCCGTAAGCATCTGTTTGCTTTTAAAAATGGCGATTATGTAGCACTTTTACTCTGCAAACTATTTATGGACATTTCTTATGAATTGTAAATAACAATGTCATATAGAGAATTTTTATTTTGCATAAAATAGCACAACAGTTGTTATAATAATTTTTAATTAACACAACAACAGTGTTTTAAATACTGACAAGGTAAGGAATCGATATTTGATCGAATAACCATGATTTCCATACACATTTTTTGAAGAAAAAAAAATTAAAGTTTGGAAGATTTGAAATGTTATCTTCTTATAATCCTAACATATTGATTTGATGCAAAAGTGATAGTATTTGTTCAATAAATAAGTAAAGAAATGCCACATTTATAACATATATAAACTAGTGTTAACTTGTGAATAAGGCACTACAAGTAACGCAAGTAATAATATTAACGAGAAAAGTAACGCATTACTTAAAAGTATTAAAAGGCACCTAGGTTAGCCCTTTTTCCAGATTTAATATAAGTCTTTTGTGTCCCCAGAATGTGTCTGTAAAGTTTGAGCTCAAAACAACCATCAGAATATTTGTTATAGCTGTCTGAAGTGTCTGTATTATAGACGGTAAAACTTGGTTGCTGTTTTTTGTACTGGGCCTTTAAGGCTAGTCCTCCCCGCCCACCGTTCCCACGTGCCTGTCAGCAACATGCCTCAGTCCCCGCCCTCGGCTGCTTCATGAAGCAGATCTCACGTCGCGTTTGTGAGAAATACTACAGTAAGAACTTTACCAATCAGTATTTGATGCAGTTTTTGTGAGTTGCAACCATGAGTCACACACAATGTCACTACAAAGTTCACGCGCACACACACACACCAATAGCGCAGACACTAACACACACAGAGAGAGAGAGAGAGAGAGAGAGAGAGAGCGCACGGTCTGTTTATTTCACCCCAATATGACGGTTTATACACCATACATGCACGTATGTCTGTCCAAACGGCTTTAAAAGTAGATTTTTCACCATAGGTGCCCTTTAAGTAATAATATTTGAGTTTTTTTTATATAATGTGTTACTTTTTAGTTTAAAGGTGCTGTATGCAAGTTTTTGACTCTTCTAAGGCATAAAAATACCATAATGTGTTTGCAGTTAAAAATATATACTAATTAAACATCTGAATGTTTATCTGAAAAACATTGCTAAAGTCAGATATTCTGCTTTGAAAATATGTTTTCTGTGCCAGAAAGCTGTCTTTGTTTTGGCTATTTTAACCCGCCTAATGTTAGTTTAGCCAATTATATTTCAGGAACCCCGGATTGCCTTGCTGGAAGAATGTGTATTTGATTCATTCAGTCAGAAAGGCTCTCAAAGAATGTCTGCCCGACCAAAATGTGACCTCTAGTGGACAGTAGCAGACTCCAAAATGAGACGCAGAATTTCACATGAGGTTATTAGTTTATCAAATATCTTTGTTTATCTAATGTAAAAAATCCAGAGCCAGCAGAAGGGCTGCCAAAATCACTCTGGACCCCTCACACCCAGCACACTGCCTCTTTGAACTTTTACCTTCTGGTCGACGCTACAGAGCACTGCGCACCAGAACAGCCCGACACAGAAACAGTTTCTTCCCTCAGGCAATCCATCTCATGAACACTTGATGATAATAATTGTGGAACCAACATCACTACTTGCTATACACTTTTATACACATATACACTTATTTAACAACACACTTTACATGCCAATTTGCACATAACAGCTGCTCATATAACGTTGTATATAGTAATATAGCTGTACATACACTTGTCAATTTGTAGACTTGCACTCACTACTTACTTCTATTTTTTTTATATATATATATATATTTATTATCTGTTTTTTGTCCTGTCTCTGTTGCACTGTAGAAGCTCTGTCATGAAAACAAATTCCTCGTATGTGTGAACATACCTGGCAATAAAGCTCTTTCTGATTCTGATTCTGATTCTGTAAACATTAGGTGAGCCAGTTACATTGTAACCTCATGTCACGCTACATGACAAGATACGCAGTGATAATCAATTTGGCCATTTGCACCAGACGAAACACAGCAAAAATTTAAATACAGCCATTCAGAAGCACAGAATATGCACTGACTCACGAAATGGTTTGTAGCCTAATTAATACAAATTAAACATCTTTTACATTATTAAATGTACATGCTAAATGATTGATATTTGCTTTGTAACTTGGCTTGCACTGAGTCACAGTTCTAAAGTTCAATTTCACACGGTTTATTTTATTTTCTGCTGCTTTCTGTAGTATGGCAATAAATATCATGTAAAATGCCATTCAAACTCACATTTTGATCATTTACCACTGAATAAAGCACATGAGGTGTATTTTTAAGATGTTGGTTAGGACAAAAACTGCTTTTAATATGAAAAAAATATTTCTTCTATCGCGTGCCGTTGCTTTTAGTTAGAAAACAGTTCAAATCAGCCTTTAGGCTCAATATTCAGGTACACTCACGTCATTCTGGCAACCTGCGTTTGTGTGTATTGATCCAGGAATGCAATACCTAGTTTAACCACTAGTTCAACCACACATGTCACTGTTACACACTGCTCCTTTAATTAATTATCTTTTAAAAAATGAATTGCTGAATTAAAATGAAAGTCGTCACATTGAATCCTGCACTCAATAAGATAATGCAGTAACAAACAGAAACCAAGATGACAGCCCTTACATTTCTGCAATGGAAGTATTCTCATGATTCTGAACGCATTGAAGAAATGCAAATGGAATTGTCTCGATGCATCGTGATTTTACTTTACTAATAAGACAAAAAGTACAAAGACATTGCTTTAAATGTTATACGGCAAACATTTTAAACTGTATATACGGCATGTATAGCGCTTGGGTCAGGAAGTTCTTAAATTATTAGTTTTTTTAAGGTAAATGAAGGTTATACAGTATGCTGTTCATTGCAGAGCTGCTCTGTTTAAGAAAAAAAATCAAAAACACCTGCAAGTTCTGACAGAGATTAAGCCTCAGTCAAGGTTAAGAAAAAAAGTTACGCAAAAGTAACTTAAATTTAAAGTAACGCATTACTTACCATAAAAAGTAATTAAGTAACGCAACTAGTTATCTTTTGAGGAGTAACTCAATATTGTAATGCATTACTTTCAACTTTCCCCAACACTGCATATAACACATATTTATACATGTGTTTATTGTCATTTCTGATCTATTTCATTCATTCATTTTCTTTTCGGCTTAGTCTCTTTATTAATCTGGGGTCGCCACAGTGGAGTGAACCGCCAACTTATCCAGCATATGTTTTATGCAGCGTATGCCCTTCCAGCTGCAACCCATCACTGAGAAACACCCATACACTCTCATTCACAGTCATACACTATGGACAATTTTATCTTACCTAATTAACCTGTACCACATGTCTTTGGACTGTGAGGGAAAACCAGAGCACTCGAAGGAAACCCATGCGAACGCAGAGAGAACATGCAAACTCCACACAAAAACGCCAACTGACCCAGCCGAGGCTCAAATCAGTGACCTTCTTGCTGTGAGGTAAAAGCACTACCTACTGCGCCACCGCATTGCCATCCATTTATTTAAAAATTGCTAAAAAATAACTTTATAAAAAGAAAGAAAATCTTTCTGACCTGTATTTTCTACAATATATTTCTTGACCCTTTCCTGAGAGTCAGTTTGCATGCATTTCCCATTCATGAATGTGGCTTCAGCTATCTAAATGTATGAAACAGACTCTTAAAGAGAAAAACTTGAAGATGAGAATACTTAAGCTGCTGCCCCCGGTCGCACAAACCAAGCAATAAAAGTGCTATTACGACCATAAACATCTGATTGCTTTCACAAATGCAGTCGATTATGTAGCAGGGCCTCGATTCTGCTGAGATATTGATAGCATCAATCATGCTGCAAGTCGACAGGTAGACTTTACTATGGCAGATGCAAATCTGATGACCGGCCTTTCATTGCTATCGTGTAAAAAGATCATTTTGATTTCATTTGCTGAGCAGACCTCCTCGAGTCGTGCGTCTTAATTTATGTCGCATGAGAACTTGGCTACGTGTCAAGAAAGATGGACGAACGCATTAGTCGCCCCTTTTGCGCCAATATGAGCATCCTCTCTATCTTTCATCGGTGAGATTAGGGGACTAGGGAACTGTTTGCGTTGTTTATTTGTTTTGGAACTGAACACCGAGCGCTTCAGGCAACTGAGTCCCAGAAGAAGCAGGCATGGTAACAGGTAGTTCGCCTTGACTCTGCCTTAGTAAAATATTTAGCTGTGCTCCAGGAACTGGTGGTAAATCTCATTCCCGGTTGCAATTGCGACTCCCGTCATGGCTGTTTACCTCACGAAAGGAGAATAAGTATCAAGCTGAACGCAATTACTCCTGCAATAAGATTTTCCCTTGCATCACGCCAGTTCATCGATAGAAAAAGCCCCCTGGTAAAGAAATGGAATTGAAAACTTGACGCGTGAGAACAAATGGTTGTTATTAAAGAAATTCACAAAGCAGTTGGAAATAATAAGATGGTAATTGCTTAAGTGTATCCAGCGTTTTTGTTTGATCTTATAAACTCCTCCCTTTATGTTCCTGCAGGCTCCATCGAGGCTTGCTTAAGCCACCTGCTGAAGAGGAGAGCGGCAGGATTCCTCCGCAGTGATAAAATCGCTGCCCTCTTCACTAAGATCGGCAAAGTGAACACCACAGTGAGCGAGATCTGCCGCAAGGTTCAAGAACAGCTACAGCAGCAGGCTGAAATCACCAGGTATGACCACACATTGCACACAAATAGCTTTAATTTTATCAAACTTTAGCTTTAGCAAAACATCTTTCTTACCAGTGCACATGTGGTAATGTCACACTGTGAATTTAAGGTTGTTTTTTTTATTTGGATACTTTTTTATTGGGTACATGTAGGGGAGGGCCACGTGACAAAAATATTGTGTCATGATTTTTTTCAGGAAAATTATGATTTAGGATTATTTTAGTTATTCATTTATTTTTTAATTCCCAGGCTTTGGTGGTTGACGTTTTTTCTGAATTGTCATTGTAAGCCAATTGTAATTATTTGATTTGGTTCAATTTGGAATTTCCACAACCATTGCAGAGCTCGGAGGATCAGAGAGAGACTTCAGCTTGGCCCCACCCTGATCCCCGATTTATGATTTTATCCTGATTCTTTGTGATGTTGTTTTTACTTTTCTGCAAGTTGTCTGAGCTGTCCACTCAAACTAAGTTTCTAAAGTCTCACAAGGTAATAAAATATCAAAGAAAAAGAATGGTAGACACTATAACAATAATACAAATCTTTGTTCTATTTTTTAATGACACTGTGGGATTTCAGCCACGATTCGGTCATCTGAGACAAATTTGGGAAATCCTAAAAGATTCCTGAAATCCTAGGCTAAAATTTGTGGTCTTTGATCTTTGGTTTGACATGTCCACTGGCAGCCGGTAATAGCAGTTGCGATCATATTTTACCTCCAATGAAGTTCTGGCAGTGTCAGTAGATTTCAGACACTTTCCTGCAGTGTGACAACATCTGCGACAGGCATCAAACCAAGAACTTATTGGAGCGCCGAATCTGATGATGCAATCTGTGAGACAATTCAAACCACCAAGGGGAGTGGTGTCAAAACTGATTTCTTCTTCCTAGATTTATTATTGAGGCATGCTGTGTGCAGAATTGCCACTACGGATTGTTTATGTTTGCTGTGAGGAATCATTTCAGAACGCGGGATAGTGAAAGTGTCTCGAATGGATGACGTCATGTGAGTTTTCTTCCATGTTTGGCGTGTCTTCATCATCGTTCAATTTGATATTATGAGATCTTACAGTGTGACATGGCAACCATGTACGTGTGGATTTCCTCCCGGTGCTCCGGTTTTCCCCACAGTCCAAAGACATGCACTGTAAGTGAACGGGCTATATGCACAGCTAGTGTTTTTCAGCCAATGATGAACTTCCTGTGAAAGGTTTATGTGACTATTTTTAATTTCATATGGTTTATTTTATAGCATCAATGTTGTAATGTAATTCAAATATAATCAGTTAAATAGATTTTAAAGCGTAAAAAGAGACGAAAGACCGCTTAAATGCAGACACCGTCATTAGCAGCAGGCTAGCGCAGACACTCCACTTAAAATACTGGGATAAAATTAATTTCCTTAGAAATTAAAGAATTTAATGTAGTGCTTCTTGTTTGCTCTGATACCCACTTTATATCGTATCTCACCCAGGCAGTGAAGATCGCTGTTTTTTTTTAAAGTAATCAGATCTTAAACGCGCCATGTTGTATGGGATGACAATTCACCGGAAACCCTGGGGCTGGCCGACTGAAATAAAAGTCTGTGTGCATATACACCATTGAATAAACTAAATTGGCCGTAGTGTATGAGTGTGTATGGGTGTTTTCCAGTACTGGGTTGCGGTTGGAAGGGCATCTGCTGTGTAAAATATATATGCTGGATTAGTTGGCGGTTCATTCAGCTGTGGTGACCTCTAAAATTGAGACTAAACTTAAGGAAAATGAATGAATGAATGAATGAATGAATGAATGAGCTGCCTTGCTCTGTTAAACATCACTTGGGAAATACTAGAAAAATAGTTTATTTTACAGGAAGGAAAATAATTTTGCCTCCAACTGTATATACTTCCTTTTGTATTGTTGTGGTTATAGCTGTGGAGTGGATGTCCCTTTTTCACAGCATTGAAACACTTATTGAAACTTTCTTGTTTATTGTTCTATTCATCTGCTCATTTGCTATGAATGAAGATAATTAAATCCAAATTCATGCCAATTGTTTAGCTCAAAGTCAACACATCACTACAAAGACATGTGTCGCATTTTAAACTGCAATACAAGGAATAATTTTTGCGCTAAAAATGGCTTTCAGCAGTCACTCATTCTGCTTATTATTTTGAACTCTAAGAGCAGATACTAAAAGACACAGAAAGCCATAAACTGCAACTGATCAAATTAGCGATATCAGCAGAGCTTTATGACTGATAAGCTGCTCATGATGAAAGCAGGAAGCAGATCACATCTGGTGTGTGGAGAGGCATGATCTGCTGTGTTTTGTCAGGCTTTACACAGAAGACTGGCTCTGCGGCACTGTAAATGAGGGATGGTTTGGGCGGATGCTGCAGGGCTTCGGTCAGCTTCTTATTTCCCCATTAACTCTCCATTAGCAGAGCCACATGGCCAATGTGCCACTCAAGAGTCAACCGCTCTGGTCTAATAGCAAGAATCTCCAGGTGGCTCAACATCTCAGTTGTGATCAGGGATTAGTCAAAACCACTTTGTGTTCATACAGTAGCTGCTCAAACACACACATATACACACACACACAGTCACGTATTTGCAGAATTAATGTGGAGTCACATGTTGTGCGGTGTTCCCTGCCTATCCATTTAAAACACCCCTCCTCCACTGAACACACACGCACTGACACACACAGTGTAACTCGCATTGCCACAGCAACACCATGGTGTCACCATCACTAGAGCAACAGGATGCTCACTGGTTATTGAATGCCTATACCGCAGCCATTCAGAGCTGAAACACAGCTTTAAAAACATTTATACCTTATTGATTCATTCATATAATTTATTTCTGTCATGTAAGCTGTGATTTTATTTAGCTTACCTCCAGCAGAAGGATTTTGTGAAATAAAATACATTGTTAAACTGTTTGATTTAAGTAAAAATTAAGCAATAGGCAAGGCAAGGCAAGTTTATTTATATAGCACATATCATACACAGTGGCAATTCAGTTGCGTCCCAAATGGCACACTATACACTATGTGATGTTTTGTAAACAAATTTCGGGAGGAGCACGCGCAGAAGTTTCAGTATCAAATACGTCATTGACAATTATTCTATTATCCAATCAGTTCTTGACCAAACCCCTATATATACCAAAGCTGTCTTACCTGCAGCATCTCACAACTTTAGTATCCCTCCACCACCCCAACACCACACCTCTTAAGCATTTCAATCCCGGGGGAGCGTTCTGGGGCCGGGCTAGATACTTCGCTCGAATCCCAATTCATCTCTGTTTCCTGATAAGGGGAATAACTCGAGTTGGGGTGTCTCCCCGAGCTCAGTGCCCTCTCCCCGGACAGCACGCCAAATGTGCTTTATTCTGAAACGATTGCAAGTGTGAACTTGTGAAGCACTTATGAACTATGCACTAACACACTCAACAGCATAGTATCGGCATCTAGTGTCGTCTCAAATGGATACTAACAATTTTTTACTAAGCAGAAATTTCCCACGTCGTTTCCCACACGACGTTTGACGGTTGCCATATTAATGACCAAACTGCCGAATAATACCTGCCATGAGTATAACCGCATTCACCATCGAAAGGTGGTATAATCACTCTCGTAGAAGAATTTTGCTTTCACAAACCAAAGTAAATAAAGTTATCCAACATCAGTGCCTGAAATTCAATTCAATTTATGTTTATTTATATAACACTTTTACAAAACTAAATTGTCTGTAGTGTATGTGTGTGTCCTGGTCCTCCAGGTTGGCAGTTAAGTGTTGGGCTAACGACCCACCTCGTGAAAATTAGAAGTTACAAAACTCCCAACATGGAGCGGCTAAATATCAACTTCGATATAAATGGCCCTGGGTGTAAGTAAGTAATCCCTATACAAATATACAGTATCTGCTATTTGTGGATTGATTACAGAAGCTCTTCTCCCTTCATCTTTATTAATGGGCCTCTGCAGAAGCACCGGGTGTCCAGCATTATTGCTTTTGGAGCAGAAATGCACAGTTTCATCTCCATAGCATCTGCATAGCTCATCTCAGGTGCAGGGATTTATTTGCTTGTTTATACTGAATGTCGACCGCTGTGGCCAACGCTCACATAGTGTAAATAGTAGGCCGTTATGGGATCAATGCGTATGTAAATCAGAGAAGATGAGGGCGCAGTGGCAGAGACAGCAGACTCATCCTTCTGTAGTGCGCCTGCAGCTGTGCTGTACTGTGATGTCCGGGCTGGAGGGAGATTGATGGCTGTGGGCTGTTATTGGCTTACGCCCATGATGGACTCCCTCATCTGTGCACTCAACATTACAGCGGTCTTCCCAGCTCTCCACAGCCTCCAAACGGAGCTCACAATGACTAACTGGAGTTATTGTCTTACTGAAGAAAGAGCCAATTCTGAACCGCTTTGAAGGAGACGTCAGTAATTACAGTCTTACTTTCTGCACAACCCTATTTAGATTAGCATTAAATTTGCGTACAGTCATTATTGGCATTGACCCTCAAACACTGTTGTTGTAGCCAGTGTGCGAATTATACAGTACATTGATCAGTTAGAGAGGTCGAAAGTTTATTTTTCTTGATTTGTTTAATGCAAATGCACGCTTCAGTGAACCAAATTCCTAAATTTAATTCAATTGCATCTAATTTATTAATCAAACTTATTTAAGATTTCAGTGTTTTGAGGTATAATGAGTGAATTTTGCCCTTCAGTAACCTCTGATTGTCTATTTCAGCAGATATGTGATTCTCAAAGACTAACTGTTTTTGATATAAAACAAATTGTAACAAGTTTGCATTTGTGCACCAATAAATTAATGACCATTAATGATTGCACTTACAGTAATATTTTACTGTTTAACTACTGTGTTTGCATAGGTGTCTTAAAATACAAACTATGCATCTAATTGTACTTTACTTTTAGCCAATATAAACACTTACTTTTTTACAAAGTGTCTTATGAACACTTAAGGTGTCTATCTCTAGATCTTGATATCACTATTAATATTTTCCAGTATACCAGTTACTAAATACTGGCCAATCAAAGCAGAATAAACTGTTGAAAAGGCGGAGTTTAAACAAAGCTGATCTTTGAAGGAACCATTTCAGACACTGTGAGAAACGAGTTGAGAATACATAGGATTTTACGAGGAAGTGTTATTTTGACATTGAATGAATGTGTAAACCTTTATAATGTGACCTCCAAAACAAAGTTAGCATAACAGGGCAACTTTAAGTTCAAATAACTAGAAATTTCCCTCAAACATGCTGATCTCCACTATGTTTTTTTTACTCTCTCATTGTATTCCTTGGTGCCACTGTTTTTATGAACAGCTCTATTCAGTCTTTCACACTAACTTGACAGTACCCTAAAGCAAGATTTTTCTTTCTTGGATCTTTTGTGATTTCTCTGAATGCAGCAGCAACTGTGTGTCACCCTTGAGCTGGTGTCTTGCTTTCAATGACAACTAGCAGTGATGACTGAAATTATGCAAAGTTAAACATAGAGTTCAAACGTTTTGGGTTATTAAGATTGTTTTTCATACTTCTTAAAGTCTAGATTAGACTCAATGTTTTATATTGTCACTTTTGACTAATTTAATGCATCTTTGCTGACTGTACACTAACTGACAAAAGTCTTGTAGTCGATCCCAGTTTTAAAAGCAACAAATAATAACTTGACTTCTAGTTGATCATTTGGAAAAGTGGCAGAAGGTCAATTTTTCCGATGAATCGTCTGTTGAACTGCATTCCAATCATCACAAATACTGCAGAAGACCTATTGGAACCCACAGGGACCCAGGATTCTCACAGAATCAGTCAAGTTTGGTGAAGGAAATATCATTGTTTAGGGTTACATTCAGTATGAGGGAGTGCGAGAGATCTGCAGAGTGGATAGCAACATGAACAGCCTGAGGTATCAAGACATTTGTGCTGCCCATTACATTGCAAACCACAGAAGAGGGCAAATTCTTCAGCAGGATAGCGCTCCTTCTCATACTTCAAGCCTCCACATCAAAGTTCCTGAAAGCAAAGAAGGTTAAGGTGCTCCAGGATTGGCCAGCCCAGTCACCAGACATGAACATTATTGAGTAGGAGGTAAGATGAAGGAGGAGGAATTGAAGATGAATCAAAAGAATCTTGATGAACTCTCGGGGTGCTGCAAGAACGCTTTCTTTGCCATTTCAGAGCTCAGGGGAGTCATACACAATATTCATTCTTTTTCCACTGCATCATGACTTTATATTCTATACTGTTCATTATTTCTGTTAAGTGACAAAACTTTTGTCTAAGCAAAGTCAGACCTTACTGTCCTAATTAAATAATTCAAAATTAAGGCAGATCATATTTTATTTTGGTAAAATAAGCGTAATCTAGAGGCCTTTGCCTTTCATATAAGTCACTTCTGATACCAAATGATCAACTAGAAGTCAAGTTATTATTTGTTTTTCCTAACACTTGTATAGGTGATAAGACTTTAGTCAGGTAATGTAGAGTTCAGTTTGTTTTGCTAGTGTTAACAGTTTTCTGATCTTTGGTTCGCACATGTGCACCATACCCGAGTCCCTCTGATAAGGGTGGCCTGGGGTACAGTTTGCACAAATTCTGCTATGGGTCACTTCTAATATGAACACAATTGCACCAAATCACAGTTAATGAACTATTATTAATCATGTACTTATTGGTCAAAAAGTGTATTTATGTTTACTTACTCACTTTCCTTACATGTGTTACAAGCAGGGAGAACGAATGTCTCAATTTCTCCTCAATTTCAGCCGTAAACAACTCTCTTCTCCTTCATTTTAATTTCATTCATGATAAATGGGTGCAAGTGCTGCTCAGTGTTGGCACTTAATGTGTTTACTCACTTTTCTGACAAACATAACTGACGCCACAAATAGAGAATGTATACAGTATCTATTTCGAACTTCAGCAGGAAATGATCTTCCCATTCATCTGAACTTTTCTTGAAAACGATGAACTTACATTCATGATAAATAGGCCTTTTTAACATGCTGTTATTTTATTTATATATTATACACATGGCAAAATCCATACAAACCATACAATATGGTGGGACCAGTGAGAAGTTTGATGAAAACAGAATACACATGAATGAATGTACATAAGCATATTATGTCATTCCAACATTTAAAATGTCACATATGTCACAGGTTTATATTGTCCAAATATGATGACCAAGTGTGAATAAATGTATCCGTTGTGGAGTGGCTAAGGCATGTTAAATATTCCAGGGGAATAGCCTCTTGAATGATTGAATGCCATCCTTTCATGGAAGGGGTTTTTTCATTAATCCATGACATCAAATAATTCCTCCTGGCAGCAAAAGTTAACAGGCAGAACAATCGTTATTCATACTTGCTCCTAATCAGTTATAAATAGACATTTAAATAGGCATTTGTTGCTCAGTGTTGACACTTTGAAAACGAAACTAGATTTCCAAAAGTTAAAACTTGAGGCACCCAAGTAACCCTCAGTGAACCACAAATTTCTATTGCTGTTATTACTTCAGTGATTTTTGTCTAAAATGTGCTTTTCAGAATAAGATGAACAAGCTGTTGTTGATGTTTGAGTGGCAAATGACAAATGCTCCTAATGTTCTGGCTGTGGTGTCACTCTGAGAGTTTTATCAGTTGTAATACTCTGAGGTGAGTCTTTTGGGGTTACACTTGCTCAATGTGTCTGGCAGGTTTGAGTGGCTTCATGTCTGTCGCTGCACTGCTGTAGATGAGCATCTCATCCTGTCATCCCGTTGAGAGGCTGCATTGAGAAGGATATAGACTGGCAAACACTTCGAAACACCTGCTGACAGGCACAGTCATGATGCCTTTTGTGTCTCACACTTATTTCATAAGGCCAGACAATGGAAGTGTGGCATTTTTAGAAGGTTATTTGAGGACAAATATAATATAAGGGCAAAATGAGAGGCCTGGTCAAAGCAAGTCTAAAATATTAAACAAAAAAAATCAAATACATGTATTTTTTAAGGAGAATTAAAATAATGTTCTATGTTTGGTTATGTTTTGAGAGTATTTTATTATGTTGACTCTTGTTAATGTGATCGTTATTGATGGTTTCCTCCAGGAGAACCCAGAGCACAGGACAGGAGTCCCTCAGGAGGCAGGGTTCCTCTGCCGGACGGGCCCCTCAGCCACTCTCCGCACAGGCTATCAAGCACATATGGGTCCGCACTGCCCTCTTTGAGAAAGTCTTGGACAAGATTGTGCAGTATATTGTGGATAATGCAAGGTAAATGGCCTCTGTACTGGCTGTATTTCAATTGAATTGTAAACCATATTGCAAGATTACAATTTAAAAACAGTGTAATCTTTAGTAATTCTCAACATAAATGTTTTTTTGTACCTAACATCATAATGTCGTGATGGCTAGCTTCACTCGTTTAAGGCAAGACATTACATACAAAAACAGTTGGTCTTTTTCACCAATAATTGTGAGTTTGTATGGACAGGAGAGCTACTTCTCATAAAAAATCTCATATATACAGTTTGGCTTCTCTAGATTTATGATTTATAGTTGTATGTTAGAAAAGGCTAAATGTAATGAGTATTTATTTTAGTTTTATTCTGTAAACTACTGATGCTATTCTTTCATGTGATACCTAATAACAACTATATAAATAAGGCATTTTTAGTGAAAATTAACCCTTGGGCTAACTTAGGTACACTTACATTCACCAACCTGAGTTCACCAAGGAGAATATGTTTTTGGATGAACATCTATGTTAATTTTGGAACAGCATTGCAATCAGCCAATCAGAATTAAGGGATACATTTACCGTTTATATTAAGTTTAGGATTACGGTTAGGTTTATGCACTTCTACATTATTGTTATCCAACTATTATTCCTCTAATTTTGGAAATAATTAACAGTTACGGTTTTGTTTAGGGGAAGGGAATAGTTATGGATTACATTTTTCAACAAAAATGAAGTTCCAGCATCAACATAGATGTTAATCCATGATTGCATCGTACTTGGCAAAATCATGACGTGCCACTTACATTTACGAATGTTGAGTTTACACTGTCTCTTCAAGAAAAAAAAGAAAGAGCCAATAATTGTATACATTACAATTGTACAGAAGTGTGCTATTATTGATGTAATCAAATGAAGGTAGTATAATGGTATCTGTAAGTACATTTTTTGTGGATCTCACATTTAGTTTTCACTTTTAAGTTTTCATTCTTTTTGTTTTTTAAGCAAAATGTTATTTTAATGTCAATTTATCAGTATATTTGATGAGTTGTGCTTTAATGTTTGTCATCTTGTTTTTGTATTCTACTGTCTGAGCTCTTCTCATTTTTTTGTTCAATTATAGAGTACTGTTCAACATGAATTGTTTTTAACAAACAAACCAGTTAGCAGCCATAGCGTAGACATTTGGTCATTTTTTTCTGCTAAGTAATAGTGACTACATAACATGGATTGCTCATCTTTCCTATTCACATTATAAAATTTCCCAACATTAAGGCTCGAATTGCAGTATTTTTGTCCATGGTGATAGTTAGGAACATCATGTGGAGCTCATGACATAATGGGTTATTTGCTCAGCCCTTAATAGAGCTCTCGGGTTATTGACATACATACTTTGTGTGTGTTTGCTCTTTGTGTGCCCGTAGTAAGTATTATGAAAAGGAGGCTCTCATGCACGACTCTGTGTTTGGACCCATACTGGCGGCACTGCTGGGTGAGTCCATCTGATGCTTAAAACACTTCACATAATACAGCTAATGGAGATTTATTGATCACTGAAGATTGACCATGTTCAATGCAAAGAGATACAAAAGGAGTTAGCTATTGATTTTTATTCATCATTTTCTCTGACATCTTTTTATTCATGGTTCTAATTCACTTTTAATCACATTACAATTTGCTTTGTTTGAAAATGTATTTTTGTCTATAGTTGGGCCGTGTGCGCTAGAGTACACAAAGCTGAAGACGTCAGATCATTTCTGGACGGACCCGTCAGCCAATGAGCTGGTCCAGAGACATCGAATCCATGGGGCCCACAGGGGCCAGGAGGTGTCACCAGGCCGCAGACCTGCACTCGGGGTGAGAGCATCTAAGTAAATCAAAAAGAAGTGAAATGTATTAAATAAAGGCTACTCTAGTAACACTTAACTTTAGGTCACAATTCATGCTATTAACTGCTTTTTACCTCCCTATTATTAAGATATCACAAAGAGCTTTATTGCCAGGTATGTTTACATATACTAGGAATTTGTTTTTGTGACAGAAATATCCACAGTGCAACAAAATGAGGACAAAGACACTATACTATACTATACTATACTATACTATACTATACTATACTATACTATACTATACTATACTATACTATACTATACTATACTATACTATACTATACTACACTATACTATACTATACATTACTATACTATACAAAGATACTATATGCAATAGTGTTTATACTATATAGATATTATGTGCAAATTAAAATGTTAGCTATGTGTGTTGGTAAATAAATAGGTGTATGTGTGTATAAATAGTGTTTGTTACTCAATTATGAGCAAGTGTTCGTGAGATGGATTGCCTGAGGGAGGAACCTGTTACTGTGTCTGCCTGTTCTGGTTCTCAGTTATCTTTATTATAGTATATTAGTAGTTATAGAGTAGTTATAATATTATATTATTAGTAGTATATATTAGTAGTTATAAAGTATGAACCTATTCTGCGTCCCTAATCCTACTCAAAACCTAAACCCAACTTATAACTTACCGAATATAACAAACAGCAAATTTGTAGTTTATTAAGCTAATAGTGTTAGTTAATGGTTTGGAAATATCGTAAATTGTGACCTAAACTAAAGTGCTTAAGCGCTACTTTTTGAACTAAATACTATAAATAAATTAAATGAATTGAAGTGCAATGTTTTTGTATAATAAGTAATGTACTGTAACCCATATGGTAATGTAAATTATCATTGTGATGGTCATTTTAAGGCTCGGTTTATGTGAATTTTGGTGGATGGGAAGACTAGTAGATAATTGAGACACATTCCTATTTAAATCCGATGTTAAATTAATCTCTTGTTTTCCATTTTTCTACCACCTTTCTGATGAGAAAAGAACTAAGTTTGTGACTTATTTTGTTTTGCGTTTTGTGCTATTAAATGTAATATTGTGAAATAAGCTTTTAAATTTTGCATTCTGTGCAAAAAAATGTGCAGTTTAAATGTTTACAGAGTAAATGTTAAAGCAGTAAAAGCTACTATATACTGAATAATGTAAATACATTTTTATATCTGTAAATAAATCTGCTTATTATCCTCTCACGCTTTAATTTGGTAGTCCTTCAACAGATATTCTGCTTACTTTGCAAGTACGTCAGATCACTAGCTCTAACAGTCTACTACTACTCTAATAATGAACGTTTACTCATAAGTGAACAGAATTGTTGAAGAAGACCATCAAAATATGTATATTTATAAATTTTTTGTTAAACTGAATATAAAATTGCTCATACCTTCATCTATTTCCTCAGATCCGAAAGCGTCAGTCCTCAGGAAGCATGTCTGAGGATAAGTTTGCAGCCTCGGCAAGAGAGTATGTTGAATCTCTGCACCAAAACTCACGTGTTCACTTACTGTACGGAAAGAACAACGTACTCGTTCAGCCGGTAAGATGGTGTACAAAAAAAAAACAAATGTGCACTAAACTCTTTCTTGCAACAAAATGCCACTTTGACTTGCTTTTTGGGTGCTTAAAAGACATTTAGTGTTCTATTATTATTATTATTATTATTTTAAATATTTAGTTTAGCTGTATAATGACATCATAAAGTAATTTTGTCAGTTAGCCATATGCACGGCCATTTTGCAGATACTCGGATGAAAATAACAGCATGGATCGAGAATACTGAATGGATCTGATTATTTATGCTGTATAAACCACAGAACAATGTGTGTAAGCTGCTAAATCACACAAAGAAGGACTTCATAAGCTGGAAAAGACTAATATTTTGACAAATTGAATTTTATAGGCTCTCTTCTGCTTTATTTGTTACTCTGAATGTTTTTATCCTGTCTTATTGATTTGTACAGGCCAAAACATATGACTATAATTGATCATTTTCAGCAGCAGTAATCAGCATAATATGCAATTTTCATTTAGTTCAGTGGCATTGTTTACTTTCTGCTCTCCAACATGGCTGACTGATGATGTGTCTTTAGAAGAGCTGCTTTACTGGTCAATCGAACTTCTTTCATGACTGACATCAACAGTTGTATTGAACTGAACTGAATCCGCTTTGAACTGACTATCAATAACCTAATAACTGCACTATTGTCTTTAGCTGAATTAAATTAGATTCATAATTGACGAATTCTGCAAAACGAATCAACAATTTAATATCTTCCTTCAGCTGAATGATGAAATTATCGTCTTCGGTGGAGCTGATGGTTGTTACAAAACAGATCAATTGTACAGCAGTGAATCTAATCTAATCAATATAGTGGAGCTCATCCATTAGTGAAGAAAACCTCATTGATCTCCACCAGTCAAAATTTTGTCTTCCCTCATGTAATGAATGGTCAGATGGATCCTTCTCCTGGTATTCCTGGCATTTTTAGCTCTTTGGTCCATGCTGACTTCCTGGGTGAAAGTTGGCTACTCTTGTGAACTGGAAAAGGCAGATTAGCAGGATTAGCCATTACAGCACATTAGATTTGTCATCAGATGAGTCAGGCATGGACTAAATGTGTGCATGAGTGTCTGTGAGATTCGCAATGGTGACTGATAGAACTGGGCAAAGAGAGTGCTGGGTCTGGCAGGGACTGGTAGAAATCAATAGTGTAAAAGACCTTTGCCAAAAGCATCACGGTGATTCAGGTCTAATTGGATTTCTGTGGGAATCCTGATGTGTTCTAGCAACTCTAATCGTCACTGTAAATCATCAGAGAAGCTTTATTTATGTCACTCTGTTACTTTTCTTTTGTTCTGCAATTTGACACCCTTTTTTCTCTTTTGTTCTCTTCTTTGTGTGTTAATTTATAAACTAATTATGTATGACTGCAAATTTTTCTATAGTTTCACAGCTAAAAAATAAACAGTGTAAAAAATGCTGGCTTCCACACAATTCCTTCATGTTCTCCCAACACAAATAGATTAAGATAGCTTTAAACAGAAAACAAATTAAGTTGTCCCCCCCAAAAAAACTGAAGAATTGTGTTGATTCAGCTCATTTTATATAAGTCGTTTGAAAAAACCTCAATATTATGAAAGACATTTGGGGCCAAAAGTCTTTAAACGAGAAACATGAATATACAGTTTTACTGTTTTAGGGAAAGAAGATGAGAAAAAATGAATAGACACCAGCACTGACAAGCTCTTTTGTGAGGGGATTAATGTATCATGTTTCTTGTTTAATCACTTAATCGGTGTTTCAACCATGGAAAGATGTCCGCAAAACAGTGTGTGCACTGAAGAATGGGTAACATTTACCTCAAGAAAGACAAAAACTATAAATATTTATCGAAATACATGCAAAATATATATTTTTATAAATAAATATTACAAAATAATACTTTTTTTTTTATTAGTTTGTTGAGATCTCATTGAACAGTGTTTGAATAAGTTAATCTTTTTTAAATGATAGACAGTGAGTACGTGTACAGTACATGGACACCAACAATCTGATTTTAATGTGATTAAGACAATACTCTGAGTACAGACATGTAAATCCCTAATCAAACTATTGCTGTCGTGTAGGATTTTCGCCGCATTTTGTGACAGGATAGTCCATACACACATGACTTTTTGACACTATTCTATGCACTTATCGAGTCAGTGAAGGACCACAGACATCTGCACCGTGACAGGTGGAGGTTTCATACGGTGTGCAATATCAAATTCCATTAAAGGGCCATGAAACCCCCTCTTTCGGTTCAAGTCTACCTGAGAGTTTTTTCAAAATATGCTTCATAATGGGCTTGGAGCACTGTGAGCAGAGGGAAGAGTGGGTGTGGCCAGCAGAGCAGGGGGAGAAAGAGGAGAGCGAACAACTGTTTTCAGGTGGCTCACAAAATGTGACACAAACCGTGAGGAGACCTATGATTTTATAGTTTCCGGAGTTAAAATGCAAAGAAATAAACAGTAATTTAATGCCCTGCAACATTTGTTATTCCTAGTTTCAGATACACACAACCACAATTTGTTCTATCATTATAAAGATAATCGGATTGGTGATCTGTATGGTTTTAAACATAGGCGAACACAGCAGCACGGATATAGGCGATGTGTCTGAATGGTAACCAACTCAACTAAACTGATAAAAGACAAAGTCCACCATTCTCCAATTCTCGTACAGCTCTCCCGACAAAAATGCTTGCTGCAAAGTAAACTCAACACAGAAATGCCAACTGACCCAGCCGAAGCTTGAGCCAGCGACTTTCTTGCTGTGAGGCAATTGCGCTACTAACTGCACCACCATGCTGCATTATAACTATATTGTGTAAATATTATTATCACTTATCACAGGCGATTGTCCTCTGAGTGAAATGGATAGAAACCTTGTTTGTGTTACTTGCGTTCTGATGGAATTTTGGTTTCCTCGACTGGTCTAAAAAGAAATTCAGGCGAAGCTGATTGGTCAAAGAATATTTCTTCACAGAGGTCAGCTGGAAATGTGTCTGTCTAATTTGCCAGGAATTAGTTGCAGTAATGAAGGAATATAATATTAAAAGACATTATGAAACAAAACATCAGGCCTTCAGCTCTTACACTGGTGCCTAACGAGATCATAAAGTAAAACAATTAGCAGCTGCGCTATCAGCTCAACAACAGCAGTTTTTTCGTGCTAATAAAGTGCAAGAAAATTCTATGCTGGCTAGTTAGGAGGTAGCTCAGCTAATCGCACAGCACGGGAAACCCTTCACTAAAGGAAAATTTATAAAGGATGAGTGTTGCAACTGTAATTTGCCCAAAGAAAATTCAAGATTTTAAAAACGTAAGTCTTTCTAGAAACACAGTTGGATGACGAATTAAAATTATTCCATAATAATATATACACTCACACACGTACGTGTGTGTGTGTGTGTGTGTGTGTGTGTGTGTGGTGTGTGGTGTGTGGTGTGTGTGTGTGTGTGTGTGTGTGTGTGTGTGTGTGTGTGTGTGTGTGTGTGTGTGTGTGTGTGTGTGTGTGTGTGTGTGTGCGTGCGTGTGTGTGTGTGTGTGTGTGTCTCTGTGATGTGTCTCTGTGATGTATGTAAAATTTGGCCCGGGACAGCGTTTTTTTTT